>NW_006400005.1:3182993-3184347 GCF_000299155.1 Elephantulus edwardii
AAACGACTCGACGGCACATAACAACAACAACAACAACCTTCAGGATTGCAGCACATTTCTTGTGACTAGGCCACCAGTGTTCCCTAAGAAGCAATTTAAAAATGTCATGTCTTGGATCAGGCACACCTTAGTTTTTAAACTGACATCCTTGCTCTTTAGAACATTGAAATGTTCTTTGACAGCAGGTTTCCCAAATGCAATTTATCTTTTGATTTATTGACTGCCGCTGCCCTGAGTGTTGATTGTGGATCCAAGTTAAATAATCCAGTGATGAGAACTTTCATTATCTTGCTGTTGAGATGTAATCGATAATGAAAGCTGCAGTCTTGGGTTCTCTGCAGTAAATGCTTCACGTTCTCTTCACATTCTCCAAGCAAGAATGTGCCATCTGCATAATGTAAGTTGTCAGTGAGTCTTCCTTCAATACTAATGTTACATTCTTCTTAATATAAGTCATTACAAAGACAGGAAAAAAGAGAAAGAAAAGACCAAAATGAATGTCAGAAGAGACTCTGAAGCTTGAAATAGAATAAGAAAAAACCAAAGCAAGGGAGTAAATGCTGAGGTAAGACAGTTGTACAGATGAAGTAAAAACAAGATTGAAAAGAGATATAGGTGTATTATTGCTGATGTCAGATAGATCGTGGCTGAAAGCAAAGAATGCTAGAACAATGTTTGCTTGTATTTTATTTACTATGCAAAGGCATTTAACTTTGTGGATCATAACAAATTATGGATAACACTGAGAAAACTGGGAATCTCAGAACACTTTATTATGTTCATTTGAAACCTGTACTTAGATCAATAAGCAGTTGTCTTAACAGAATAAGGTAGCACTGAATGGTTGAAAAACAGAAAGGTGTGTATTAAGGTTGAATCCTTTTTCTATACCTCTTTATATTTTGAGCAAATAATTCAAGAATCTGTATTTTTACTGAAAACATCTTGAGAAACACTAGAATTCTATAGACCTGGACTTGAGAAAACTCCCATTTAGTATCAAGGAGCAAGGTTCAATTGTAAGGCTTTAAGTAAATAAACATTGTCTTAACCTGGTAAGCATCGAGAAGAGAGTCAGCAATAAAGTTTGTTAAGTCATAGAGTTTGCCCTTTCCTCCCCTGCCCTCCTCTTTCTTCCCTTTCCCCCAGCTGTCTCTTTTCTCTTCCCCTTCTCCTTCCTTATCCCCCTCTACTCTTTCCCATTAACTTTCCTTTTTTAAAGGACATTGTAAGATATGGTGCATAATATATGTCTTAAAAAACTGGTAATTTCCTGATAGGCATATTTCTGTCAAGCACATTAATGCATTAATCTACACAGGAGTTCTACAGGACACGTCACCTTCCCTTGGAG
>NW_006400005.1:3187622-3202198 GCF_000299155.1 Elephantulus edwardii
AACAACAACAACAACAACATTAATGCATACCAAAAACATTAGTAAATTCTACTCTCTAAATTTAAAAACCAACTCGGGAGCATGTTTGACACCTTGAACACTAATGAATGAAGACCAGATGAGCTGTGAGAAAATATCAAGAATACCATCCATAAAGAATGTCAGTACAAAGGAGGAAGAAGGAAGCCAAAGCAAAGGGAAGAAATCAAGAAGTTAAGGAGCTGAATAGAATATTTCAAGAGGCAGCACTGGAAGACAAAGCAAAGTACTATAATGAAATGTACAAGGAGCTGGAGTCAGAAAATCAAAAGGGCAGAAATCGCTTGGCATTTCTTAAGCTAAAGGAATGAAAGAACAAATTCAAGCCATAAGTAGCAATATTTAAGAAAGCTATGGGCAGAATATTGAATGATCCAGGAAGCATTAAAAAAAGATAAGAGTATACAGAGCCACTGTACCAAAAAGAATTGGTTAACACAGAAGAATTTCATAAAACAACCTGTGATCAAGAGGCAGTGGTGATGAAGGAAGAGGTGCAGGCTGTTCTGAAGGACTTGGGAAAAGATAACGCCCAAGAAATTGATAGAATATCAATTGGCATATTTCAACAGACACTGGCCTGCATCTGCTCACAAGGTTGTGCCAAGAAATCTGGAGAACTGATTGGAAAAGATCTACACTTTTTCCCATTCTAAAAAAATGCCACCCAACAAGAGTGTGGAAATTATTGGAAAATCTCACTAATAACACACACAAGCAAAATACTACTGAAGATTATCTAGAGATGACTGAACAGTACATTGACAGAGAACTACCAGTAATACAAGCTGGATTTGGAAGAGTGCATGACACTAGGGACATTATTGCAATATCAGATGAATCTTAGCAGAAAGAAAGGGGTACAAGAAGGATATCTATCTGTGCTTCATGAATTATGCAAAAGCATTTGACTGTGTGGATCAAAAATTGTGGCTATCCATGAGGAGAATAGAAATCCCAAAACACTTGATTGTGCTCATGTAAAACCTGTACTGAGACCAGGAATGAGTCATCAGAACAGAGCAAGAAACACTGCACAGCTCAAAATCAGGAAAGGAGTAAATTAGGGATGCATCCTGTCTTCAATTATGTTGAATCTACATGCATAACAGATCAATCATTCAGGAGACTGGGTGGAATGTGACATCAGGAATGAAGGAGGACTCATCAACAATGCAGATGACACAACTTTGCTTAATGAAACTGAGGTGGACCTGAAGCACTTGCTGTAGAAGGTCAAGGACTGTAGTGTTCAGTATGGATTGAAGTTCAAGGACAAGAAGACAAAGATTCTCACCACTGGGCCAATTGACAGTAATGTGATAGATGGAAGAGAGATTGAGGTTGTAACTCAACATTCTTAGCACCAGCAGTGAGGAAATCAAAAGACAAAATGCATTAGGAAAATCTGCTGTCAGAGACCTCTCCAGAGTACTGAGAAGCAGCATTGTCAGTCTAGAGACTAAGGTTTGCCTAATCCAGGCAGGCCATTTTCTTCGCAATTACTTGCTATGCATCAGAAAGCTGGACAATGACGAGGGATAACAGAAGAAGAATCAATCCTTTGAGTTGTGGTGCTGGAGAAGAGTCAATCCTTTGAGTTTGGGTGCTGGAGAAGAGTCTTGAATATACAATAAACTGCCAAGAAAACAAAATTCTACTAGGTAGAGGATGAAACCAAGTTTCTCTGGAGAGGCTAGGATTTTGAAGCTCCGTCTCACATACTTTGGTCATCTGGCCAGGAGGGACTGGTCCTTGGAGAAGAACATCATACTGGGAAGAGTAGAGGGACAGTGCTGAATAGGAAGACCTCAGATGAGATGGATTGATACAGTACCTGGACAATGGGGGTTAAATGTGTCACAGTCAGTCAGACTAGCTCAGGATAGGCAGGCTTCAGAGCTGCTATACATAGGTTCCCTAGAAGTCACAAGTGATTTGACAGAACATAACAACAACATTATTGAAGAAGGAATGACAAAAATGATAACTAAATTAAAAAGTAATTTGTACATTTGTGCTACAGCCTGATATATGATTTTCCCAGAATCTCTAACCTGAGGGAACTATAACATTTTACTCCTATTCCATTCTTAAGCAAATAGTGCTTTTCTTAGGGAAAATGGAACAACAGTTCCTATATACTTCTGCTTTGCAGCAGCTACCATATTTGTTTTTGTCTATAGTGTATGTGCAATTAATTCTATTTAAAATATTAATTTAATAATATAAAAACACCACTTAAGTATTGCATACTGGTTGGTTTTTAGAACTTACGGATGAACACTTGTAGGGGACCAAGAGGGACACTAAAAAGTGCTGTGACCACAGATTGCTCACAAAGACAATGGTCTCAAATTATGCAGGCTCTCCAAATGCTTCTATTTTTTTGTATAACCTTTGCTGCCCTGTGGAAGAAAGATGGACAATCTCCTCCTGTATGCTTCACTTCCTCTGAAAACCTGCTGGAGGATTGACTATGAGTTGATTCCAACTCTACCATTCTTGACAACATCATCTTCTGGTTAGCTGATGCTTTAAAATATTAAATTTAAATTATATTAATTTATGTTATTTTCTAATTGCATAATATATGCATTTTAAGACTTAGTGCCTGGCTTTGATATACTATATGCTATTGATATAAAAAATGTATATGTATGTTGTTGTCATGGACAGCTGAGTTGGAAGCAATTCATAGCTGTCTCAAAGCATATTCTGAGGCTGTCAGTCACATGAGAGCAGATTGCACATCTTTCTCCTATGGAGCAACTGGTGGATTAAAACTTTGAGTCTTTGGGTTGGTAGCACAAGCTATCAGAGCTCTACATGCACAAAAATAATGCAAGTGTGCGTTATAGTTAAAAAATCCATGATATTTTAATTTTTATATTGGTTTGCTTATAAAGTTCATATACTCTGAGTTTCACACTATTGTACAACCACATTGTGTTTCATACAATCACTCTCATTCATTATTCACCTTATTATCATGTCTTTTCAGGTTCCCGACAGATCTTTCCCATTTCCTTTACCCTGTCCCTCCACCCACCAAATTGTGCAACCCTGTGATTTTGCCCCTACCCATTCTCACCCTTCTGCTCCCATCCCTTCCCCATGCTTTGACCTCCACAAATGTCTTACTAGTTATCCTTCTATTTTTACAATAACGGTCTTATGTAATACTTGTCCTTATGTGACTGAGTTAGTTCACTCAGCATAATGCTCTGCAATCTCTCCCAAATTATGTAGTATTTTTTTTAAATTGTTGTTCCTGAGTGCTGCATAGTTTCCATTGTGTGAGTGTACCACACTTTCTCATCCATTCAGTTGTGGTTGGACATTTGGCCTGTTTCCATGTTCTTGCAATGGTGAATAATGCTGCTATGTACATTGCTGTACAAATCTCCATTTGTGTCCTGGTTCTAATTTCCGTGGGGTATATTCCTAGCAGTGGAATAGCTGGATAATACAGAGTCTCTATGTTGAATTTTTAAGGAAACATCACAATGTATTTCAGAGTGGTTGCACCAGTTTACAATCCCACCAACATGTATATGAGATTTCCCACCTATCCACATCCTTTCCAACATTAATTGCTTGCTACCCTGCTAAACTTTGCTACTGCTACTTGTGTATGATGGTATCTCATTGTTGTTTTGATTTGCATCTCTCTTATTGCCAGTGATTTTGAGGATTTTTTCATGTGTCTTTTGGCCATCTGAATGGCTTCCTCTGTGAGAAAGCCTTCCACATATAACAGACATAATTTTTTTTTCTTATTATATGTGGAGGTAGAGTCGACTACCTCCTTTTTTATTTCAAGTTTTTAAAATAATTTTAATGAACATTTACAGAGATTTTGGATTTCCATTCATTCATTGCAGCACTTCTCTCCCCACCCAGATCTGCCCCCCACATCCAGTTCACTCCTCTCTTTGAAATGTAAAAGAAACACTCCCTCCCTTGTACACAATCACCCCACACCCCTCCCACTGCCCCAAGTACATTCCACTATGCAACCTTAATTATGGACTCTTGTGATAACCATAATACCCTATCATACATTGCTTTTAAATTATTCTCTCCCTCATCTGTTTCAGTGCAGTATACACAATTTATCCAGTTTTTCTCAAACAGACATAAATTTTAAAAGCAGAATACTGACTGCAATTTTCATTGCAAACATTAACCTTGTAGTTGTTGTTGTGTACCATAGAGTCAAAAGCCACTCATAGTGGACACTCAAGTAGATTTTCAGAGGCAGTATATCTCATGGGAAAAGATACCTCATCTTTGTCCTGTGGAGAAGCTAGCTGGTGGATATAACCATTTATCTTTCCATTGGCAGTATGATCTCTTGCACTAAACCACTAGATCTCCTAAGTCAATCTTTTTCTGCAGTTTAGATATCTATTATTGGGTGCCTAAAGATCAGGGAACTCTAGTCATCTAGTGGTAAGGAGTTGTACTCTCACCAGCTTGAATCTACCAGTTTATCCACAGGAGATAGGTGGGTAATCTCCTCCCATAAACTTTGTTGTTGTTGTTGTTATATGCTGTTGAGCTGCCTGTGACTCATAGAAACCCTAGCTCTGAAGCCTTCCCTGTTCTGAACCAGTCTCACTGATTCCAACACCCTTATTCCCATTGCCCCAGTTATTGCATCAATCCATCTCATCCAGGGTCTTTCTCTCCTGCAATTTACCACCCATGAAAAACTGCTTGAGGGTCAGCAGTGAATCTATTTCAACGCAATGGTGGCTGTTGTTATGTGTCATTGAGTCACTTACGACTCATAGTGACCCTATGTACAACAGCTCTAAACTCTGCTCTAACTTGAGTCAACCTCTTGTCTCTGATACACCTACCCCCCATTATCCCAGTCACTGAGTCAATCCATCTCATGCAGGGTCTTTATCTCTTGTGCTGCCCCTGCACCCTGCCAAGCATGATGTCCCTCTCCAAGGACTGGTTCCTCCTTGCAACATGCCTGAATTATGTCAGACGAAGCTCCAGAATCCTTACCTCCAAGGAACAGCATGTTTTCACCCTCTCCAGGATGAATCTGTAGTCCATGATATATTTAATACCCTTCGCTAACAATACAACTCAAAGGCATCAAGTCTATCAATCTTAGTCAATTTCTAGTTTTCTGATGCATAGCAAGTAATTGCAAAGACTATGGCCTAGACCAGGCACACTTTAGTCGCTAGCCTGACAACATTGCTCTGCAGTTCTCTGTAGAGGTCCCTGATAGCACATTTTCACAAAGAAATTAGTCTTTTGATTCCCTGGCTACTGGTACCAAGAACGTTGATAGTGGAGCCAAGCAAGCTGAAGCTATTAACAATCTCAATATCTTCACTGTCTGTCATGATGCTGCCAATTGGTCCAGTGGTGAGAATCTTTGTTTTCTTGATGTTGAGCTTCAATCCATTTGAAGGCTGCCATCCTTGACTTTTGCAGCTAATGACTCAGGTCCTCCTTGGTTTAGGCAAATAAAACAATTTGTTGATAATAAGAAGGTCCTGCTTGGGAAATAGAATTTTCTTTTAGACAAAAAAAGAGATTTCTCAGATTGACTGTGTCTGTATGTGTTTTGTCACAGACAGAAGTAACAAAAAGTAAGACTAAGAGAAGGTTTTCGAAATAAACTTAACATCAGAATTGGTTAATGTTGGAGCATGAGTGCTCCTGTTAGAGATATTTTCAAGTAACAAGTTGTTCTTGTAAAGGTTTAGAATGAGTGAAAAGAGAGAAAAAAGGATTCCCTTGTTTTTAAGTGTGAGTTTGGGAATGGAAAATGAAAAATGAATTGCAGTATAAACTTATCTTCTGTATATTCTAATTACATGTGGGTTATACAGAGCTAATATATGAACATATATAGTGATTCCATGATTAGTTGGGAGATATTTGCTCTTTCTTTACATTGTTTTATAACTTATAGGATTTTCAAACTCTAGATGTAATTTGATTATATTTGCAAGTGTGTTTTCCTCTGAGACCATTGGGATGAGGCGTTAAGATGAATTTTCTTGAAACTGAAGTGACTATTTTGTTGATTATCTTTCAGTGTATGTCATAATGTTTATGTGAAATTCTTGACAGCTTTTAAATTTTTGGAAATAAAGTAATTTTGACTTGCTAAAAAAATGATAAGGAGATCTGATGGCTTAGTAAATTACAGATCTTAACATTTGAGTTTGACTCCACTATCTTTTTCTTGGGGGAAAAATGGGCAAATTTCTCCCATAAAGATGTAGGGTCCTGCAACCCAATACAAGTCAACTCCAGAGTAGTGGATAAAGACATCATGTTGTTGTTGTTGTTTGTTGCCTTTGAGTCAAGCACATCTCATAGGACCCTAGAAACAAAAAGCCTGAAACCCCTCTACAACTATCAACATTTACCAAAGTTCATAGAATTTCTGGAAGTATGGTATTTAGGAAGTTGATGCCACTCCTGCTGTCACAATTAACCCAACAACAAATATCCATTTGCTAAAGAGAAGCATGAGATAAAGATTATAGTGTTACTGTGACAAAAACTTCTACAGCAGAGTATTGCTCTGTGAAGCAGAGAGGTAACACAGCAAAAGCAAGGTGAATCAATTTGTGTGACTCCCTTCTTTTTCTTGGAATATAAAAATTGTACACACTTTATTCTCTTGCAGTGTGTGGGAGAAAGATGGAGAATCTCTTCCTGTGTGATTTCCAGCCTCAGAAAATCCACTGGCACATCAACTATGAGTCAGTCCTACTGGACAGCAATGAGTTAGAGAATTTAAGTTTTTCTTAAAATTCAAGAACAAAGTGATAGCTCTGACAATCACCATTTCAGAAATGATCTAATATTATAATTTCTGGAAGAAGCTCACCATGTTTGTTCGTTCTGAATATTGCAAGTTTTTCTTCTGAATGTAGAACATGTTATACCTATTGGAAGATTGGGTTGAGTTAGTGTATTTTGTTTTTCAGTCAATTTTCTGACCTTGAAGAGCAAATAGGAAAGCCCTCTACTTGATTGTTTTGTTAAATGTTCTTAGTGCCATCTGCTGCATGCCTCTAGCTACTGTAAAGACCACTGTACTTAATCAAGTTTATGAAACTTGAAAGAGTTGACACCACAATTACCAATTTCCAATACATTTGAGGAAAGATATACTGCATAATACCATTCTGACAGAAAACTGTTTGAAGCTATCTTAGAATTCCTTAACAATAATATGTAATCCTTAGATGAAACATGTGTCTTTACTATACTTCATTCTACTTATTTAAAAATATATGTGCAATAATGTCACCCAATAAATGATTTGTTATCAGTTTCAGTGCTTCTGAAAGTGAAGCTACTGTTGTCTGCCAGCTTGTCCCTTATAAGGCTATTGAAAATATTGTATTTAAAGTAGCCAAAACTAATATAATGGTATTAGTAAAAAAAAGGATATTGTTGTTTACTGTAGAGTCAGAACTGAGCCATAGCTGACTTTCCAGTGGCTTTTCAGAGACAGTTAATCACACAGGAGAATATTGTCCATCCTTCTCCTGCTAAGTAGCTGGGAGATTTGAACCACATGCCTTTGGCATTGTAGCACAGCTTCTTGCCACTAGAACACCAGAGCTCATATTTATATTGTGTATTTAAAGGACTTAGTTTTATTTAAAGAAAGTAAGAAATAAATGAAATACACAAGGAAAGATGTACAAAAGCAGATGATTCCATTACTATGAAAAGGTTTAAAAATGTATGTTTATAGCAAAATAGAAGCTCAGCGAAAATAGAATTGGATTTGTGATTAGATTGTGTTGAGAAACAGTGAAATGGATATCTAAATATGCAACCTGATAACTCCTTAACTAATAGTTTGAAGCCTGGTCTAATAACTCTTTTGAAGAGTAGTATCTATCATTTAACTATATTCTTTTAATTAATTTCCGATTTTCAGTGTCTTTTCCTGATATAGAATTCATAATTATAAGCTTTGATGTGTGTTAGTGTGACTGCCAGTTGCACTTAATTTTAAATTGTTGTTTAGACTTAACCTGTTCTAACCTGGTTCTAACCTGCTCCCTTGTTCTGATTCTGGACCCATAACTCTTCCTAGATTTCAAGAAAGCATGTTGTCTAGATTACCTCCATTGTTCATTGAATAATTTTCCAGTTCAAACTGAATCTAAACTAGGTCTTCTCATTTTATGTTAAATAATCATAATACATCTTCTGTTGAGATAAGGAAATAAATTACTCCTTAACAGATTAATTCTAAAATGTATATGGTACAATATACCCCAACAGCATTAATAGCATCTTTATCGAGAAAATAATCTTTAGCAAGAGTCATTCTTTATACCTTGATCAGGTTTCTCTTTTGGTTCCAGAGAATGATCCTTTTCTTTAATCCTGCCTACAGCTTATTCCTATTTGGCAGAGAATCAAAATAGCCAAAAATCCTAGTTCCTGCAGTGTTTTAAGATCACAGCATCTTAAAATGTTCAAAAGCAATTGCTTTAATGTTGGAAATTAAGCAGACTATATGATGATGCAAGAGGTTTTTAATTATGGATAAGGCAAAGTACAGTGATAAAAATATAAAGAAATTTGAAACGTTAGGAAAAATTACTAAAAGAACAAGTAGGAACAAGAGTCTTGCAAACTAAAATGCAGACATATTATGGATCGTCAGGATTCTTGAAAGACAATATCATTTCTTATTTTTAAAAGTCAGTTGACCCTCCCAGAAGAGCTGTGGGTGAGCATTAAGATTACTAAGTAAGTATATTCATTTTCTCCTGGACACAGAGCCTACTAATTGGTCCTAAAAGCCGTCTGAGCTCCCAACTCTTCTCACTATTTCTTAGTTGTTGGAATGGACGGAAAACCTCATAAGCAGTTCCTTACTTTACCTCTACCTTGCATTCGAACTTCCGAGTTGTAAAACAACCCAGTGGTAGATGGAATTTCCTCCAGAACTTAAGAACCATAAATGACATAGCTGAGCCTCTACATCTTGTGGTTCCTAACCTCTACACTATAATAGACAAAGTGCTAGTCTATAGGCCTTGATTTGTGCCACTATTAGAACCTCTACTCAGAATATTATTGCTTTTTAATTTTTGACTCATGTACTTTTAACTTGTTAGCTAAATTTGTATCTTCTAGGCTGCAACACTTCCATGATACATCTTCAAAGATAGGAACATGTACGGCTAAGCACAATTGATAACAGTGATTCTAAATTCCAAAATCAATCTCCATAATAGTCCATGTGTTTCCTACTGCCAAAGGGGCCCTTTAGAGTAGTGAGAGAAGATCTTCACCCTGAAACCTACAGTGTCCCTTTTCAGCAGGAAGCAGCTAAGAGAATACGCCATCCCCTTTTCCTTATGACTCAGGGTGAAGTCTCTCTCAGGGAGGAGAGATAGGGAATGGCAAAGGACACAATGACAAAGGAGATTAACCAGAACTGTCTTCGACAAGCACTGTGGCAATTGGACAATTAAAACAGACATTCGGGTGGGGGGGAAGAAGAACGAACTAGGGAGGAGGGTAGAAAAAACAGTGCAACAATGAATCAATGAAAACCCAAAATCTCTGTAAATGTTCACTAAAACTAATAAAATTTAATAATAATTTTAAAAAATTTTTAAAAAGTCAGTTGATTAGAATTGACCAAATATTTTACTAATTGTTATGCAACTAAGATAGTAATTAGTCTTCTTTTTCAGTAACTAAGAACAAAAACTATTTTGAAACCCAGGAACTGACCCATTGCTGACCCACCAGAGGGTGTTCAGAGGCAATGAAACACAAGGGAGAAAATTGCCCATCCTTCTGAACCTTTGTATCTTTGGGATTGTAGCACAGTTTCTTGCCACTAGACCACCCGAACTCCCTTCAGATATTGATACAAGTCTATAACATCTAATACAAATATGACAGGTTTGGAAGCAGGAGTGGCATCCACTTCCTAAATAACACGCCTCCGGAAACTCTGAACTTTGATAAATGTTGATAGTTGTAGAGGGACGTCAGGCCTTTTGTTCATAGGGTTACTATGAGTCTTGTTCTACTCCAAGGCAATCAACAACAACAAAAACAACTGTAACTTTGTTTCTTTTTCTAGAATGCCCAGAATATATATTCTCTTTCTTTCCCAGATCTCTCTATTTAGGGTCAATAAGTAAAATTTGTGGCCCTCCGGCCAGTCTTTAATTGTTTTTGTTCAGACATTCCTCTAGGTTGTATAGCCATGATGTACAAGTTGCCGTCCCGCGGTCACTTGTGGTTGCTGTGAAGCTGAACAATGTGACACGGATGTGTCAAATGCGTTACTGGTTGGCTACCCAGTGCGGACTGAGAGTGGGGTGGAGCTCCCCAATTAAACAAGCGTGGAAGGAGGAGTGGCGTCCACTTCCATAATAGCTTGCCTCCGGAAACCCTATGAACTTGGAGAGAGGATGAAAGGCACCCAAGCATCGAGGACTCTCCTTCATAGGGTCTCTATGAGTCGCCTGCGACTCGACGGCACTTAACAACAAACAACAATAAAGAAAATTAAGAGATAGAGACTGTCTTCGGTCCTATCTCCCTTTTCTTTCTCCAGCAATTGTCCAAAGTTTTATGTTGTCCTGGTTCCTCTCAGCCTGGAGTCATGTCCTCTCATGAGCCTGTTCTATTTAAACAATAGTGACTTAAAGTATTTCCCTTCATAGCAGACTTTTAAAAATCTCATCATGAAAAAAAAAAAATCTCATCATGAAATCACATAAAAGAAGCAATATATTCAAAGTACCTGCTTTGAATGTGTAGTAGATCTAGCTATAGTTATATGATAGGCAGTTTGCTTACCTTTCCTTTGTTATGTTATGGAAGTGTGTGTTATACACAATATCCAGGTGTTTGGATTTGATATTATTTAATCCATAATGCCTGGGAGAAAGTAGTAATGAAAATTATACTTGGACTCAAGTCTATCTAGCTCCAAAAGAGTCTTTTTTTCAGAGAACTAGACCTACTAACATCAAGAGAACTATATAAAATATAAGGCTAATGGAATAAATCAGCCACAAATAACAAATATTTTACTATACCACTAGTATGAAATATTTAAAATAGGCAAATTCATAAAGAACAATGTATCAGTAGCTGCCAAAAGAAGGAGGGAGGAGGAAAGGGTATCTTAAGAGATGATGAATGTCTATAAAGGGTGATGGGAAAATTGGGAAACAGATAGGGATAATGTATATATAATATTTTCACTGAATTTGACATGTGGAAAATATTGAAATGGCAATTGCTTTAAGCGTTTACTTTTTATCATGGCAGTATTGTTCTTGACATTTTCTTTTAAAAGGCTCATCCTAATTCTTAGTTCAGTCTATCTTTTCTCATCCTCTTTAAAATATTTTCTCTTATAGGCTAACCCATATTTTTCTGTATACCAAGTTCACGCTCTCAGTCTTTCAGAGGAGGGTCTTCTTAAGACATTCTAGAGAACAAAAGGCTTAGAAACAAAATTCTATTAAAAAAGCAGAAAAAGAAAATAATATAACAAAATTTGCTGGAATAGTTGGGATAACACAACAGAAAAGAAATTCAGGCTTTGTTATGATGGTGGATGGCATGCGGTATTTCTAGGTAACAGTGAATCAACAATACAGAAAAGCCCCTTGACAATTAACAGGAATTTCAAGCAATACCAGATATATGGGAACAAATTGTTTCTGAGAAAGCCTTGGCTTAGTTTTTTTATCAGGTATTTAATGTCTCTTATCTATCAACTCAAAATGTGATAAACCACTCATAAGGCCCTTTTGAATTTATGTGGTTTGAACGACTAAAATGTAAATTTTACTTCTGTCTCACAACAAGAGAATAATACTCTGGAGTATTGTGGAGGTTTGCCAGAATGAGACACTAACCCTTAGGAGATAGCTGGACAATCTTAAATTCCTCTCATGAGGGGAGAGAACACTCTCTGCCTAAGATAAAATGTTAGAACACTGAGTGGTATAGGCTAAATGGAAGTACCTTTAGTTTTGGTTTATTTGTCTTAGGTGAACCTATCTGCTTATTTCCATTTTCTTTTTAATTTTTTTTTATTTAAATTGAGATTTTTAACAAAGTCTATACTGAAGTGCAACAATGTCAGGCTGGAGACTAAAGTGCGCCTGATCCAGGCTATAGTCTTTGCAATTACGTGCTATGTATGTATCAGAGAGTTGGACAGTGAATAGGGCGATAGAAAGAGAATTGATGCCTTTGAGTTGTGGTGCTGGAGAAGAGTGTTGAATATACCATGGACTGCTAGGAGAACAAACAGGTTTGTCCTGGAGAGGGTGAAGCCAGAATGTTGCCTGGAGTCAAGGATTCTGAAGCTTTGTCTGACATACTTTGGGCATGTTGCAAGGATGGACTGGTCCTTGGAGAGGAACATCATGTTTGGGAGAGTGGAGGGACGGCGCAGGAGAGGAAGACCCTCGATGAAATGGATCGATTCTGTGAGTGGAGTGGTGGGAATGAATGTGTTTGAGACAGAGAGGTTGGCACAGGATAGAACAGCATTTAGGGCTCTTGTACATAGGGTCGCTATGAATTGCAGACGACTCAGTGGCACATAACAACAACAACCTAAAGAACTTAGATTTCCATTCATTCATTGTTGCACATTTTCTTCCCTACCCACCATCGAGTTCTCTTTTCTCTTTAGAAAAAAAAAATCTTTCATTGTTGCACAATCCTTTCCCATCCTCCCTCTCCCCTGCCAGTCTACTTTGCTATGCAGCTCCTGTTCTGGACTGTTGTTACGCAAATAATACATAATAATATGTAATACATAATCATAATAATATAAAACAATACTAACACTAATACGTTTCAATGCTGTATACATTATTTAGCCCCTCTTTTCTTAGTTACCCCTAACCTCCATGTCAGTCCTGTTTTATAACAGTGGCATTATGCAGTATTTATTTGTCCTTTTGTGACTGAGATATTTCACTCGGCATAATGTCCTCCAGGGTCACACATTTTGTATAATATTTTATTAGTTGTTTGTTTTTCAGGCTACATAGTATTCCACTGCGTGAATATACCACAGCTTCTCTATCCATTTGTTTGTTTATAGGTGCTTGGGTTGTTTCCATTTCTTTGCTATTGTGAACAATGCAGCAATAAACATAGGTGTGCATATATCTGCTTGGGTGGCAGTTCTGATTTTTTTATGGTATATTTCCACTAGTAAAATTGCTAGGTCAAATGGTATTTCTATTTCCAACTTTTTGAGAACGTGCCATACTGCCTACCAGAATGATTTTACCATTTTACATTCCCACCAGCAGGGAATAAAGGATTCCAGTTTCTCCACAATCTTGCCAGCATTTGTTTGCTGCTCTGTTGAATTTTGCTATTGTTGCTAGGGTGAGATGCTATCTCATAATTGTTTTGTTCTTTTTTTATTTTTTTAAATCTTTTTTATTTCAGTAAAAGTTTACATATCACATTTTTTCCCAGATAACCATTCATAGGCTTTAATTATCATTGATTCAATTTGAATCATTGATTGATACAATGCCTAAGCAAATGGCCTTGTGCCAAGAAGCTGTGCTGCAATCCCAAAGGCACATGTTTCGAGGCGACCAACTACTCCATACGGGTCCTTTCCAATCTAACGGTAAAAACAACAAACAAGAAAATCCTTGTTGTATATTGCTTTTGGCTTCACTCATTTTCTGATTCCTTTTTTACTCCTCTTTTCTTCCCCCCACTCCACATCTTACTTAATCCATAGTGTATACCTTGTTCCAGATTTTTAATTGCAATACATAATGTATAATTGTCAATTCATTTCAGATTGGCCTTCCCTTCATTTATTACATCCCTTTCCTCTAACCTCCGTAACCATCCCATTTTTATTACAGTTGTCTTATGCAGTATTTGTCCTGAGATATTTCATTCAGCATGTCTTTCAGATTTATCCATGTTGTGTAGTGTTCCACAAGTTCATTGTTTTTCAGTGCTGCTTAATGCTCCATTGTGTGAATGTACGATAGTTTCTCCCTCCACTCATTTGTTGATGGGCACTTGGCCTTTTTCTTTATCTTTGCTATTGTGAATAATGTTGCAACAAACATGAGTGTGCATACATCTGTTTCTGTTGCAGCTCTGATGACTTTGTGATGTATTCTCAGTAGTGAAGTAGGTGGATCAAATTGTCTATTCTCAACTTGTTGAGGAAGCACTAGGTGGTCTTACACACCAGGTGTACCATTTTACATTACAACTCACAATACATGAGAGTTCCAATCTCTGTATCCTTGCCA
Source organism: Elephantulus edwardii (assembly GCF_000299155.1). Classification (NCBI taxonomy): domain Eukaryota; kingdom Metazoa; phylum Chordata; class Mammalia; order Macroscelidea; family Macroscelididae; genus Elephantulus; species Elephantulus edwardii. Next base: position 3,201,989 of record NW_006400005.1, read on the forward strand.
AAATTTTTGTTTGTTGTCTTTTGAACTTTTATTTTGTTGTTATTCAGAATTGCATCTTTCTAACAGCTAGAGATTTTCAGCGTTTCTTCATGTTTGTTGGCCATTTGGATATCTTCTTTAAGTAAATTGGGCTTTGATGAGACATTATTTTTGTGTTACTATCTTCTTTAGTGAATGAGATTTTGATAGATCTTGTAACTAATTGTGTGG
>NW_006400005.1:3202363-3204542 GCF_000299155.1 Elephantulus edwardii
CCCATCCCCAGTTCGCTCCACTCTTTCAAAAGTAAAAGAAACACTCCCTTCCTGGTACACAATCCCCCCCTGCACCCCTCCGACTGCCCCAAGTACATTCCACTATGCAACCTTAATTGTCGACTCTTGTGATAACCATATGCCACTGTTGTAAAATGGGACTGATATCAGGGTTGGGGTGAGACTGAGAGAAACTGGATAAATAGTGTATACTGCACTGAAACAGATGAGGGAGTGAATAATTTAAAAGCGATGTGTGATAGGGTATTATGGTTAAGAAATTTTTTTTAGTGTTATGTAACACACATATACAACAGGATAGAAAAATACATTATAAGCTTTTAACAAGGGCTGTAAATATCTTATATGATTTTCATAGGCAATAGATTGGTTATGGTTATATACTCAGTATGAGATTGCTAAGACAATAAAGGAGAGATGAAACACATGTCAGTGGTATGAGATGTCTTTTATTGGGGAGAAAGTAAAAGTATTGAATAAATGTATGACATTTATGAGTAATGTTTGCTCTGAACAAACTTTTTGAAAATTTGTTGACAAAACTTTTGAAATCAACTGGAAAAAAACCCCATGGCTTTTGAAATCTCAGAAAGCCTTGGTTTTCAGTTTTACTATTCTTTATTGAATTTCTTTTTTATTAAAATATGTCATTTTTAAGACTTTTTTTCTGACAGTATAACACAGGTTTTTGATAAGTCTTTCTCAGATTCCTTCTCAAAGAGCCCAGCCTCCTGGTTGATCTCTTCACTGATTTTAAAACATGCAGTTTTTCCTTGTTCCGTTCTGACCATACCTCCTGTTCCAAGTATTGGTTTCACATGAGCACAATCAGGTATTTTGTAATTCTCATTCTTTTCAAGTTTAACCACAATTTGTTGTGATCCAGATAGTTGAACGCTTTTGCATAGTCAATATAGAAAGACTTAATAATGAAAAGAGTGATTTCTTCTACTCTGCTGTTCTTTGTAAGCATTATTTTAGTTACTCTAAAGTCATTGTTTTCTCATAGAAATTTTAAAATAAGGTTGTACGGTCTGTAAAAAAAGTTGCACTGTGGATTTTGTTTTTATTTCTCCCTGTTAGGATGTACTAGGATGCTTCTGTCTGTGCACTGATATCTTTCATCTAGGAACTTGTTTGCCCCTGTTTGTTCAATTATCACCTCTGCACCATTTACTCAGTCTTTCTCAACTCTTCTAAAACTCGGGTTAGATTTGGAATCCAGAAAGTTAAGAACGTGACTAAAATGTTACTTTTATTTAAAGGATATTTGATAACTGAAAGAAGCCACTTGAATCTGGGCTGTTGTTTTAGAAGCGTCACACCCTAAGAGGACAGACTTAGACCCTAACCAATCCATATTATTCTAGATTTTCTCAGTACATATTCTCCTTCTTTGCATTCTCCATCTCTTTGTTTTTCATATCACATTCTGGAAAATATACTCTAACTTATCTCCTGGGTCATAATTTCCTTTTCAGTTACTTCTATTCAGATGTTAAACGTTTCCACTGAGTTCTTAATTTTACTTTTCGAAAACGAGGAAGAGTTATTTGAGTTCTTTTCAAATAAATGTGTGTTATTTTTGTTATTTTACATTTCCTCATTTTAGAAATAGTTTTACACTTGTAAGCGTTGTTGTTGTTGTTGTTGTTATGTGCCGTCAAGCTGTCTGCGACTCATAGCCACCCTATATACAACAGCCTGTCTTCTCTGTCCTGTGCCAATCACACTGCCTCTGATACACGCACCCGCATTACCCCAGCCACTGAATCAGCCCACCTCATAGAGGGCCTTCCCCTCCTGCGCTGTCCCTCCACCCTACCAAGCATGATGTCCCTCTCCAAGGACCTGCCCCTCCTTACAATATGTCCAAAGTATGTCAGACGAAGCCTCAGAATTCTTGCCTCCAAGGAGCGCCTGGTTTAACCCTCTTCAGGATGATGCTGTTAGTTTTCCTAGCAGTACATGGAACCCTCAGTACTCTTCTCCAGCACCACAGCTCAAAGGCATCAATTCTCCTTCTATTCTCCTTAGTCATTGTCCCACTTTCTGATGCATAACAAGGGATAGCAAAGACCATGGCCTGTATCAGATGCACCTTAGTCTCCAAAGAGACACCATTGCTCTTCAGTACTTTGGAGAGGTCCCTAACAGC
>NW_006400005.1:3215052-3222910 GCF_000299155.1 Elephantulus edwardii
AAAAAAAAAACCAAAAATGTCTTTCTTTAATTCCATTCCCTTTTGAGGACTCCCCAGGTAACCACAATCATATATTTCTGTATCATTCCTTAACTTTTTTTTTTCGTTTGTATACATTGTGTTTCATACTTTCCTTCATTGTCATTGTTTCATACAATCATTCCCATACATTGTGCTTTATAAAAGTCACCACCATTGAATTATGCCCACCATGTCCCCATTTTTTCAGGTCCCCAACGAATCTTTCTCATTTCCTTACTCCCCTTCACCCACAAAATTGAGTGACCCTGTGATTCCCTCTTACCATCCTTACCCCACTACTACCACTCCTTCCCTCCTTGAGCCCCCATACATGGTTTACTAGTTATCTTTCTATTTTTATAATAATGGTCTTATGCAGTATCTATTCTTATGAGACTGTTCTTTCACATAATGCTGTCCAGTGTCTGAAAATTTATTTCCAGTGAGTCGGAACCAACTCACAAATGACATTCCAATGGTTTTTTTGGAGGTTGTAAATCATATAAGTTAAGGTTGCCCCTTTTTCTCCCATAGTCACTACACCACCAAAACTCCCTTGCATTTTTTAGTATTTCATAAAACTGTAGACATTAGATATTTCTATATCTTTTTGGCCCTGGCAGTTTTTGATCCAGAGATTTATCTGTTTTATTATTACTGCTTGCTTACCCTTCCATAATATAACTGTTTCACAATCTATTCATTCAGTATATTATTTACTGACCCTATTTTTTTAAAAAAAAAATCTATTAACAATGCCCCTAAAAACATTCTTCTTTAGTCTTCTGGTACCTAGATGTAAGTGACTTAGAAAATGGAATAACTAAATCACATTATTTGAGTGTATTTAAAGGAATTAAAAAGATCAATTATTTTTTAAATAATGGTTCAACTTTATGCTTTTGCCAAGAGCCCATAATGTTCTGGTAGCTTTATATTCTAGTCAACATATGATTTTAGAATTTAAAAGTTGTGCCAATTTAATAAGTATTAATTAACCCAAAGGCAAGTAGCTTAAATCTAGCTGTTGGGAAAAGGCAATCTTCTTTCTTGTGATTTACAGACTCTGAAAACATACTGTTGGCTTAGTTAAGAGTTGGTTTCAATTTGATAGTCATTTATCTTTGTGAGGATCTTAAATGTAATTCCCCTGGTTCTAACAGAGATTGAAATTCTCCTACATTTTTTAGTTTTCTCTTTTCTCTCTCACAAAATGACTCGCAAAGGTTTTTGGGTGTTTTTTTTTTTCTTGTTAGCTTATTTTATTGGACTGTTGTTGTTTGCTGTTAAGTTGAAACCAACTCCTTGCTGACCTACAAGTGAGTTTTCAGAGGCCGTAAATTGCTAGGGAAGAAATTGCACATCCATCCCCTGCAGAGCATCTGGTATATTTGAACTGTATGTATCAATTTTATTGGATTGTCTTTTTCTTACTGAATTTTTGTGGATTCTCTATATAGTTTAGACCCGAATCCTTTAACTTGACTCTGGCATGCCAAAGATCATGAAGACGGTGCAGAACCAGGAAACAACTTTTTCTGTTATATTCAAGGTCAGTATGATTTAGAGTCAAATTAATGACATATAGTCTTTGGCAGTAGCATGTATTGCAAATAATTATAAATGTATTTTCTCTTTTCATTTGCTTTATGACTATTTTGACCCAAAGTTCTTTACTTTAGTATATGTACTAATAGTTTTTTGTGAATCTAGTTTGGGAAGACTTCTCTATAAGGATATTCACATTTACTACAAGTCATTTGTATGGTATCTTCAGTTGCTTTATATGCATGTGAACGTAGGACAATGAACACAAAGAGATTTGATATCTTTGAATTGTTGTGTTGGTGGAAATATCAAAGATGCCGTAGATGGAGGCGGAAATCACAAAAACATGTTTTGTAAGAATTCAAGGCAAACTGTCCTCAGAGGCATGGCTAACTAGGTTTTTGTCATCAAAATCATATCATGTTATTAGGAGAGGTCAGTCATTGGAGAAGGATATCATTTTTTGGAAAGTGGATGGTCGGAGAAAGAATGAGACTTAATGAAATTGATTGACACAATGGCTGGAGCAGTACACTTAAGGACAGCAGAGACTGTAAGCCTGGTATAGGATCCACAGTTTTCAAGGAATTTGTCCATTTCCCCTAAGTTTTCAAATTTATTTCAGTATTGCTTTTCATAATATTCCAATATTATAGATTTAATTTCCTCTATTGTGATGACAATGCTATGATTCCTTAATTGAGTTTTGTTTTATTTCTCCTTTTTTCTGTTAGGTTTGCCAATGGTTTGTCAATTTTATTGATCCTTTCAAAAATCAGCTCATAGTCTAATTGTTTTTCTTCTCATTCACTTCCTTCTAGAGGCTGTTGGGTTAGATTATTGTTCTTTTTCTATTTGATAAAGGTGTTCGGTTAGATCACTTATTTTGTTTCTTTCTTCATTTTCCATGTGTTTGAATATTGTTATGAACTGGCCCCTGAAGAGTGTTTTAGCTGTATCCCAGAGGTTGTGGTTCATTGTGGTTTTTTTTATCATTTGTTTCAAGGACCATTTTTAATTTCATTCTTTATTTCTATAACTCAAGAATGTTCTAGCAGTGTGTTATTTAGCTTCCATATTGATGGCTTTATAAGCTTTATCCTCTTATGGTTAATTTCTAATTTATGGCATTGTAGTCTGAGAAGATACTTTGCATTATTTTTGATTTGTTGAGGTTTGCTTTGTGACCTAATATGTGATAAGTTCTGGAGACTGTACTATGTGCACTTAATATCTTGTCCTGTTTGGCCCCTGAGATGGCACCACAGCTGCATAGCCACAGAGCCCCACATTGAGGTTCCTAGAACTTCAGGGATGTCTCAGTCATGTCTCTCCACAAGCAATGGAGAGTGCTTGCTCTCTGCACAGAGCCTCCACCTCTCCTGACCTTTTCTCCTGTGGTTTAATATGCTCCTTTTTCTCTGGCGTGGTGGGAGATCAGACTCCATCCAGGGCCACCTGAATGTAGAGGCTCGTGGGTCAGCTCTGTGACTCAAGGAGCCAAGAAAATTTTTTTCCTCTGCACATGAAGGTCTGCTCACTAATGCCTCTTGTTCTGTATGGCCCCTGGGATGTCCCTACAGCCATGGAGCCAAGGACTCCCATATTGTAGTACCTACAACCCTAGGTGCACCCCAGTCTTGTCTCCCCATAAGCAATGGAGAGTGCTTGCTTTTGGCTAGGTTCAGCGATTTTGTACATAGGGTTGCTATGAGTTTCAAGTGACTCAACAGTACATGACAACAGCAACAACAGGCTTTAATGAACTGAGATGGACTAGTTTTGGCCACTTTGAATCTGACAATTATGTAAACTATTATGCTGGGAATGACAAATTGAAGAAGAATGAATTTGCATCCATAGCTATAAAGAACATTTCAGAATGTCCCTTCATCTGGGAGTCCTGGCAGCTGTGGGACCATCTCAGCAACCAAAGAGGACAACAGAGTTTGGGTGAGGGGACTACAGTCAGATGAGAGACTCACTTTCACAGCTGGCACATTCAGGTGCCAGTGAGGGAATACCTTCAAAGCCCTCTGGATAGAAACTACTTAAGTTGGAGCAACTGGTTACTTGCCATTCCACAGACAAAGAGGATAACCGACTTCAGGAAAGGGGAGTGAAATCAGGTGAGCTGAGAGACTCAGTTCCAGAGCCAGCTCTTTCAAGTACCATGGAAACAAAGCCTGAAACTCCCCAAGAGAAAGGCTCCTCCACTTGGGAATCCTGGCCAACGCAGGGCCATCCCAGGGCTAGCACGCTGAGGTGATAGCTGCCTGCAAAGCTCCACAGACACAAACTATTTAAATTGAAGCACTTGAACACGAGCCCCTTGGCAGACAAAAGAACACAATAAAATTTAAGAGAGAAAGCTCCAGTAATGCCCAATTCCTGCAGGGCTTCACTACACACCAGAGAAGACCTGAAGGGCTATAGGAAAGGCAAAATTTATCTCTCCACAGGATCAGAAAGATTAGCAGATGGAGGTGCCCATCCCCATATAGTGAATATTTTAAGCTGGCAATGAATCAATAATATCATAAAGATAAAAACAAGCAAACAAAAACCCCTATAAACAACGTTAGGAGGCACAATAGAAATGGCCTAACACATACCAAGATAAACTTCACATAATGTCAAGAAAGATAGAGGCAACATTAGACACTATGAAAAAAACAAATTAAGCCTTCTCCATAAAAAAGCAGAGCTTACTGAAGACCCAATAAATATCTTAGAGTCAGGGAGACACAAGACATATATTGACATGGAATCCTAAAAACAGCTAAGAAAGAAGGTATAAATTGTAAAAGAAAAAATAGAAACCACAAATAAGTGAATACTAAAGAGAGAGGAAAAGAGAAAAAAATATACTGATGTGGATTTATATGAAGGTATGTATGTAGAAGAAGGTATAAATGATGGAAGAAACAAATGAAGCTATAAGGAAAGCAAAACTCCTGAGACGGGGCGCCAGAAAAAAAAGAAAGCAATTTCGAGGAAATTGAACAATTACAGAAGAAACCACAAATGATGAAAGAGACTTGAAACTCTAGACAAAGGTGCAGAAAACCGTTAAAAAAATCATCACAAGACAAAGGTTAGAGTCAACACAGTACTGGAAATAACGGAAATTCATGAAAAGGCAACCCAAAATATCAAGACTGAAATGTCAGAAGTGACAAACACACTGGAAGAAAAAAAAAAATTAAAGAGAGGGAACAGAGAATCAGTGGGCTGAAATACAAAAATATCAATGACAACATACTAGAAGAAAAAGTAGAAATGAGATAGAAAGAAATTAAAGAAACAGTAGAATCTTATAGATTTACATAAAAAGAAACAACATATTGTATGATAGGAATTCCAGAACATGAGAGCAACAGGGAAATCACTGAGAAAATTGTAGAAGACGTAATTTCCTAGGTATTATGAAGAACAGAGAAACCTATATTCAATAAGACCAGCAAATATAAAAAAAAAGACTAGATCAAAAATAAAAACACCAAGACATATCATTGTCATACTTTTGAAAAGAAAAGAATGGAATACTTTAAAAAACACAAGGAAAAAAAACACAAAAAGTCACCTACAAAGGAGAAACAAGTAGATTAAGTTCTGTTTTCTCTGCAGAAACCATGCAAGCAATAATGGTATGGCACATATAGAAGGGTGAAAGAAAATAATTGCCAGCTGAGGATCTTGTACCCAGCAAAGCTGTCCAACAATTACAAAGGAAAAATTAGGTCATTTGCAGAAAAGCAGGAACTTAAAGAATTTGTGAAAAGAAAACCAACTGTACAATAAATTCTAAGGGAATATTGACATCAGTAGATGAAGAACACTTGAACAGACCCACCACAAAAGGAGAAACTGAGGAGCTCATAAAAAGACTACAGTACAAAAAAGTCCTAAACCAAATAGCTTCACAGCTGAATTCTACCAAACATTCAGAGATCAATCACCAATTCTAACTAAATTATTTTTTAAGCATAGAAAAATGAGGAACACTCCAGAAACATTCTATGAAGCAATCATAAGCGTAATACCATAACCAGGCAAAGACATTACCAAAATAGAAAACTACAGACCATTATCTTTCATGAATCCTTAACAAAATCATGGCCAATAGAATCCAAACGCATATAAGAAAATTCATCATGACCAAGTGAAATCCTTAACAGATATGCAAGGATGATTCCACAGAAGAAAAACAATAAATATAATTCATCAGATTAACAAAATAAATAGTAAGAACAAAATTATCCTAACAAGTGATGCAGAAAGGGCCTGTAGCAAAATTCAACACACCTTCTTGACTGAAATACTCAGAAAAATAAAAATAGAAGGGAATTTCCTCAACATAGTGAAAAGTATATATGCAAAACAAAAGGCCAAGATCATTTTTTTTCAATGAAGAAAGATTGAAAGCATTTTCCTTGCAAACAGAGACCAGAAAAGGATGCCAATTGTCACCATTCCTATGCGATATTGTATTGGATGTACTTGCTAGGTGAATACAAGAGAAGAAAGTAAGAGGCATCCAGATTGACAAAGGTACAACTCCTGTTATATGTAGATGATATGACAGTCTATACAGAAACCTCACAAGGGATCAACAAATAACTGTTAGACCTAGTAGATCAACTAAGTAGAGTGGCAGGATATAAGATCAGTATTAAAAAAATCAGTAGGATTCCTTTACAGTAACAAAGAAAACACAGAAAAGGAAGCTAATATAAACTAGTACCATTTACAATAACCAACCTCAAAACTGAGATACTTAGGAACAAACCTAACTAGAAATTCAGAGAGCATAAAAAGAAGATGGGAGGAATACACAGTGTCATTGTAGAAGAAAAATTTCAGGAAGTACCATATGAACAGGAGCCAATGGCAATGAAGGAGGAAGTAAAAACTGCATTAAAGGCATTGGCAAAAAATAAGGCCCCAGGAATTGATGGGATACCAATTGACTTGTTTCAATTAACAGATGCAGCCTTGGATGCACTCACCAGTCTATGTCAGGAAATTGGAGGACAGCTGTCTGGCCAATGGATTGGAGAGGTCTATATTTGTTTCATTCCTAAAAAAAGGTATTTGTTTCATTCCCAAAAAAGGTGATCCAACGGAATGTGCAAACTATCTAAAAATATCAGTAACAGTACATGTAAACAAAATAATGCTGAAAATAATTCAAAAATGGCTACATCAGTACATAGATAGGGAAATGTCAGAAGTTTAAGCAGGATTTAGAAGAGGCCTATATAAATGGCAAAATATTTCCTGTTCATGGATAAGAAGACTCAAGACTCAATATAGTAAAATGTCAATACTACCCAAAGCAATCTACATGTTTTGTGCAATCCCAATAGAAATACCACATTAATTTTTCAAAGAGATAGAAAAGAAAATGGACAAGTTTATTTAAAGGTTTAGTAAGAGAAGAAAGAGACCTGGAATACACAAAGCATTTCTGAAAAATAAAAATGAAGTGGGAGGTATAGTACCCTCTCATCTCAAAACCTGCTATACAGCTGAAATGACAAAAACAGGGTGGTTAAGGTACAATGACAGACTCATAGACCAATGGAATAGAATAAAGATTTCAGAAATCAACTTGTCTGCCTATGGTCAACTGATATTTGACAAGGAAACAAAATCTAATAGGGAAACTACAACCTATTCAACAAATTGTACTGGCAAAAATGGACTTCTACCTGTAGAATACTAAAGCAGGATTCACATTTCAAACCACACACAAAAATCAATTCAAGGAAGATTAGAGACCTAGAGATAAAGCCCCAAACCATAAAGATAATTAGAGACAAATTGGAACCAAATTTAGAAGGCCTAACCTATAGAATAAAGAGGCTGACAAATAGAGAAAAAAAAGTGTAACCAGGAATGGATAAAATTAATGAAAATTACTTTCTAAAAATTAAATCCCTGTGCACATGGAAAAACTTTTTCCAGTAGGGTGGAAAGAAAATCTACTGATCGGGAAAAACCATTCGGCAATGCCAGGCAAGAGTCTCATAACAAAAGTGTACAGAACACCACAAGGTCTTCACAAAAGAATGACTGATAACACAATGAAGAAATGGGCAAAAGACATGGAAAGACTTCTCACATAGGAAAACATTTGGATAGCTAACAGTCACATGAAGAAATGCTCCAAATGACTGGCAATAAGAGAGATGTTGTTGTTGTTGTTATATGCTGTCGAGTCGTTTCCGACTCATAGCGACCCTATGCACAACAGCCCTAAACCCTGCTCTATCCTGCGCCA
>NW_006400005.1:3223010-3229215 GCF_000299155.1 Elephantulus edwardii
CTGTATCAGATGCACCTTAGTCTCCAAAGAGACACCATTGCTCTTCAGTACTTTGGAGAGGTCCCTAACAGCAGACTTTCCCATCGCAATACGTATTTTAATTTCCTGGCTACTGGTGCCAAGAGTGTTGAATGTGGAACCAAGCAAACTGAAGCTGTGAGCAATCTCAATCTTTTCACCATCCATGCTGATGCTGCCAATTGGTCCAGTGGTGAGAATCTTTGTCTTTTTGACTAGTAAGTATTAGTTTGGAAGGAGGAGTGGCATCCACTTCCATAATAGCTTGCCTCCGGAAACTCTATGAGCCTGGAGAGAGGATGAAAGGCACCCAAGCGTCAAGGACTCTCCTTCATAGGGGTGCTATGAGTTGCCTGCGACTCGATGGCACTTAACAGCAACAACAAGCATTAGTTATTTTATAATATCTATTAATTTTATATTTGTATTGTTGTTGTTGTTATGTGCTATCAAGTTACCTGCAACTCATATTGACCTTATGTACAACAGCTCTGAACTCTGCCCTGTTCTGAGCCAGTTTCACTGATTCTGACACACCTAACCCCATTACCCCAGTTATTGTATTGATCCATCTCATCTAGGTCTTTCTCTCCTGCTCCGTCCCTCCACTTTACTAAACATGATGTCTTTCTCATAGTAGCAGTCTCTCTTGGCCAGGTGCCCAGAGTATGTGAGGTGGAGCTTCAAAATCCCAACCTCCAAGGAGAAACTTAGTTTCATCATTTCCAACACAGACTTATTTTTTAAAAAATATTCTGTTGTCTAGTTTTCCTCCCCCAGGTTCTAATTTTTATGACATCTTCTACCCTTTTTGTCTACATTTTTCTTAACTGGTTCTAATTTATAGTATTTTCTACCTTGTGTATCTAGTCACTGATATTTTTAAAAAGAATTAATTGGCGAAGTAATTAGAGGACACCAAAGAAAATATCATTTCTTTCCACTACAGAGTAACTATAAGATGGAATAAGTTTGATGAGAACAGATTTGGGTTGTTTTGTTTTTCTTGGTTTCTGCTAGGAGTTTGGGGACATTGACACGGTGTCTTCCTCTGCAATTAGAATCAAGGCTTAATTAATTCCAGTTCATCCTGACTTTGACAGCAAAGCTCTTTCAACGCTTTACAGTAGGGTAAAAATTTATTTTTATAGTCTGTTCCCCTAGCACCAGAAGGCAGCCCAAACCACAACTTTGTTTCTCAGTTGCTTCTTTCAGCATATAAATATGCTCCAGGCAAAATAAGCTTTTAGTTCTGAGCTTAATCCTCTGAATCCTTACTTTATCTGAGCTTTGTCAGGTAATTCCTCTTATTATTTTCTTGGCTCATCTCTACTTTTAAGGGGAAAAAAATAATGTTTTATCCAGCTCTTCTTATTTGTCATTCAGCGTACTGAAGATCCATTAAACAGTTTCTTGAGAGAGAGAGATAGTGTTCAGTGATTGTTGAGATACACTTATCAGAGTAGAAAATTTGGGAGAATTTTATCACAGCTACTCATGTCATAATACTTTGTAAAATCAGCCATATAACTGTGGAGTCTGTGTTTTGTTATTTACTTTTGAGGTTTTTTTTTAAAAAAAGATGTACAGATTGCCAAGATTTCTTGGCACACATACAGCTAAAACACAGAATGGGTGCAGGAGTGAGGAGAGCTGGCTTATTTTCCATATTAATCACATTAGTATGTTTACTACTCAAGGTTTCTGAGGCAACTGAATTTAAAAAAAAAATGTTATTTTCTCTTCAGCTTAAAAACTGTGCTTCAGAGTAATTAAAAGGAAAGATGATAACTGGTACCATAGCATTCAGTGTGTTTTCAGTAGCCTGATGAGCTATGGAAACGTCACTAAATGGAGTCTGTGAAGATAAGAGAGTAAGACAGGTGTCCTACCACAAAGCTCATGCCTTGATCTACAATTAATGAAGGCAGATCTCTACACAGAAGCATTAGCTTCAAAGAGCAATAGCTTAGTGCTTCTTCAATGTATTTTCTTGGCCTGAAGAAGGAAAGAAAAAAAAAAAACAACCCCTCTAATAAAAATAGAAATATAGACACACATACAGCTGAAAGAAAAACAGTATATACTTGTCAAATATGCTCCTATTAATGTTTCATAACAAAAACAAAACAAAAAGCTAACAGTATTGAATAGTTTATAATATAGACAGAAGATATTCTTTACATAAAAGATCTCTATTTTAGACAAAAGAAGACACTACAAGATATCTTCAAGTGAACCTCATTTAACACTATAAGTAAATCTCACTTATGTTTAGCTAAAGTATCCTAGAAAATAAATTCACTCTGAGATAAAGATATGCTTTATCTTGAAGCTATTTTTACCATCCATTTACAGAAATCTTAAGAATGTAAAAGAAAAAGTAGATTTATTATCTAAAAGGGCTTAGTCAGGTAAGAAAGTCTCTATCTACATTGAAAACAGATGTTTCAGAAACAACCACACCAGGTTGACTTTTCAGAATCAGATTGTGTCTCTGATAGCAGCTGAGGATCGTTAGGTAACGCTAAATTTCATAGGAAACTAAAACTAAAGGAACTTTCTTTTGTTTGCGTATTGTGACTTTGAATTTAAGATAATACAGTCAATGAAGGTAATTTTTCATTGACTATAGCTCAGATACATACATAGGGTTTTCAGAGGCCTGCTATTTCAGAAGTGGATGGCCAATCCTTCTTCCTAGTCTGTCTCAATGTGAATGTTCAGATTTAGAGAAGTATCAGACAGACCTGCAAGTTAAAGGTATATCCCTTATTGCGGAGTTAACTTTAGTGTCATTGTTGTCCCTGCCTTTCTCACACATGTCTTTACCCACTTATTTCCTGCTTCACCATCCACCAGGATACCTATCCACTTCTACCCCCTCCCTTCACATCTATCTCCCTTTCACCAGCCCTCCATCTAATAACTTATATATGAAGCTTCCATGGCTTCTGTGATTTCAAACACATCACCTGATGGTAGTTCCTTATGTTGGGATCAGTGTCTCTGAAGTTTAGTCGTAATGTTTCCCGAGCAAAGGTGATGCATCCTGTAGAACTGGTGTGTATATAGGCTTTTCTTGGCCCGACTGCTAGGATAACAAACAGATTTGTCCTGGAAAGGGTTAAACCAGGTGGCTCCTTGGAGGCAAAGATTCTGAGGCTCCGTCTAACATACTTTGGATATGTTGTGAGGAAAGACCAGTCCTTAGAGAGCGACATCATGCTTGGGAGGGTGGAGGGACAGCGCAGGAGAGGAAGGCCCTCTATGAGCTGGATTGATTCAGTGATTGGGATAATTGGGATGGGAGTGTCAGGGACAGAGCGATTGGCACAGGGCTGTTGTACATAGGGTCGCTATGAGTCGCAGGCAACTCGACTCAACGGCACATAAGAACAACAACAACATAGCTCAGATATGGACTGTTTGGTTGTTTGTACTTCATTCACAACCATGTATGAGTTGATTACAAAAGTTCATTACAAAGACAGAAGACGAAGAGAAGACCAAAATGGATGTCAGAAGAGACTCTGAAAATTGCACTGGAGCGCAGAGAAGCCAAAGCAGAGGGAAGAATTCAAGATACTAAAGAGTTGAATAGAAGATTTCAAAGGGCAGCACAGAACAACAAAGTAAAATATTACAATGAAATGTGTAAGGAGTTGGAGTCAGAAAATCAAAAGGGCCAAACTCGCTCAGCATTTCTTAAGCTCAAGGAACTGAAGAACAAATTCAAATCTCGAGTTGCTTTAGGCAGAATATTAAATGATCCAGGAAGTATTAAAAGAAGCTGGAAAGAATATACTGAGTCACTGTATCAAAAAGAATTAGCAGACACAGAAGAATTTAATGAAACAACATATGAGCAAGAGCCTATGGTGATGAAGGAAGAAGTTCAAGCTGCTTTGAAAGAAATAGCAAAAAATAAGGCCCCAGGAATAGATGGTATACCAATTGACATATTTCAGCTAACAGATGCCGCCCTCGACATGCTCACCAAGTTGTGCCAAGAAATCTGGAGAACAACCACCTGGCCAACTGATTGGAAGAGATCTATATTTGTTCCCATCCCAAAGAAGGGTGACCCAACAGAGTGTAGAAACTATAGAACAATATCATTGATTTCACATGCATGCAAGGTTCTACTGAAGATTATACAAAACTGACTGGAACAACACATCAGCAGAGAACTTCCAGAAGTCCAGGCTGGGTTTAGAAGGGGTTGTGGTACTAGGGATGTTGTAGCTAATGTTAGATGGATCTTAGCTGAAAGCAGGGAGTACCAGAGGAATGTTTATCTGTGTTCCATTGACTATACAAAGGCGTTTGACTGTGTGGATCATAACAAACTGTGGCTGACTCTGAGAAGAATGGGAATACCAGAACACTTGATCGTGCTAATGAGAAACCTCTACTGGGACCAAGAGGCAGTCATCAGAACAGAGAAAGGAAATACTGCATGGTTCAAAATTGGGAAGGGCGTACGCCAGAGATGTGTCCTGTCTCCATACCTTTTCAGCCTGTATGCAGAAAAGATTATGCGGGAGGCTGGGCTCTATGAGGAGAAATATGGGGTCAAGATTGGTGGAAGATCTACCAAATATCTGCAATATGCAGATGATACAACCCTGCTTGCTGACACTGAGGAAGAGCTGAAGCTCTTGCTGCAGAGGGTCAAGGACTGCAGCCTCCAATATGGATTGAGGCTCAGTGTCAAGAAGACAAGATTCTCACCACTAGACCAATTGGCAGCATCAGGATGGATGGTGAAGAGATTGAGATTGTTCACAGCCTCAGTTTGCTTGGCTCCACAGAGAACACTCTTGGCACCAGTAGCCAGGAAATTAAAAGATGTATCGCCATGGGAAAGTCTGCTGTTAGGGACCTCTCCAAAGTACTGAAGAGCAACAGTGTCTCTTTGGAGACTAAGGTGTGTCTGATACAGGCCATGGTCTTTGCTATCACTTGTGATGTATCAGAGAGTTGGACAATGACTAGGGAGCATAGGCTCCATCTAACATACTTTGAACATGTTGCAAGGAGGGACAGGTCCTTGGAGAGGGACATCATGCTTGGTAGGGTAGAGGGACAGCACAGAAGGGGAAGGACCCCTATGAGGCGGGTTGATTCAGTGACTGGGGTGATCGGGATGGGTGTATCGGAGACGGTGCGATTGGCCCAGGACAGAGCAGAGTTTAGGGCTGTTGTACATAGTGTCGCTATGAGTCGCAAGCGAGTCAATGGCACATAACAACAACAACATTAGTTGATTGGACTTAACTGGATTTGGCTAACAACAAGCTGTGGACTGGAAGTCTCTTATTTGAAGCCACTCAGGGACCGGGGTGCAAGCCAGGGTATTTAAATGTCTGCTGCTTCCTTACTGAGTCTTCCTTCGGAGGCTCATTTGTGAAGCCATTTGGATTCAGAGAGGTAGGTTCTCCTTGTTTTGGCTGAAGGAACAGTGTAGACTGGTTGTTTTTATTTCATTCACAACTGTGTTTAAACTGATTGCAATTACTGGATTTGGCTAACAATGAACTGTGGACATCAAGCCTCTTGTTTAGAGGCAATCAGAGCCTGGGCCATGGGCCTTTTATTTAAAAGATGATAGGGCC
This sequence comes from Elephantulus edwardii, assembly GCF_000299155.1. Lineage (NCBI taxonomy): Eukaryota > Metazoa > Chordata > Mammalia > Macroscelidea > Macroscelididae > Elephantulus > Elephantulus edwardii. The sequence continues at coordinate 3,228,650 of NW_006400005.1, forward strand.
CTCATGCTTGCGGCCCTTAGACCTAGTATTAATTATGTTTGGTATGAACTTTCTTTTAAGTGGTACAGGACTGGTCTGTCAATTCTCTATACTGAGGTAACTTCAGGTTGCTTTGATACTGAAAGCTGTGCTACTGGTGTGTCGTGCCCCCGGAACTTAGCGAAATAACAATAGTTATAGAACAGGTTCAGGTCTGTTGTTCATGGGATCACTATGAGTTGTGCTCAACTCGACAGCTATTAACAACAACAACAACAACAACATCAGTAAATTAAAGAAAGTTATGTATAAAGTACAAAAATAGATACATATACACCCATAACTAGTTTAAACAAAACAGTATGACTATAATTTTTGTCTATCCCAAAAATGTCTTTCTTGTATCCTGCTACTTTGCTGTATTGGTCAACTATGTCCAATAGTTTTCTTGCTGAGTCTTTAGGGTTTTCTAAGTATACTATCATGTCATCAGCATAAAGGGAAAATTTTACCTCCTCGTTGCCTATTTGGATACCTTTTATTCCCTTCTCTTGTCTTATTGCTATTGCTAAGACTTCCAAAACAAT
>NW_006400005.1:3229315-3244696 GCF_000299155.1 Elephantulus edwardii
CTATAATGACTCAGTATATTCCTTCCATCTTCTTTTAATACTTCCTGGATCATTTAATATTCTGCCCAAAGCATCCTTGATTACAGCAACTCTAGGTTTGTTTGAAGCTGTTCTTCAGTTCCTTGAGCTTAAGAAATGCTGAGCGAGTCCGGCCCTTTTGATTTTCTGACTCTAGCTCCTCACAAATTTCATTGTAGTATTTTGCTTTGTCATACAAGTCAAAATCATGATGAGACACCATCTCATCCCAATAGCAGTTTAACAGTACAGCAAAAATAAATGTTGGCAAGGATGTGGGGAGATTGGAATTCGCATACACTGTTGGTGGGTTTGTAAAATGGTGCACTAATTCTTGAAGGCACTTTGGCATTTCCTCAAAAAGCTAAATATAGAAATGTCACATGACCCAGCTATTCCACTGCTAGGAATATAACTCAAGGAAATTAAGACTGAGACACAAATGGAAATTTTACACCTATGTTATTAGCAGGGTTACAAGCAAAAACATGGAAACTGCTCAAATGCCCAACAAATAAACGTATTGAGAAATTGTTGTTGCTGTTGTTGTGTACTGCTAAGTCACCTGCAACTCATAACAACCCTATGTACAATAGCTCTGAAATCTGCCCCGTCCTGAGCCAGTCTCACAGACTTCAATTTCCATTTCCCCAGTTATTGTATCAATCATCTCATCCAGAGTTTTCCTCTCTTGCACTATCCCTCCCCCATTTTGATCATGATGTCCTTCTCCAAGGACCGGTTGCTCCTGACCACATGTCAAAAGTATGTGAGACAGAGATTCAAAATCCTAGCCTCCAAGGAGAAACTTGGTTTCACTCTTTCCAAGGCAGACCTATTTATTTTTGTGGCTGTCCAAGCGTTCAAGACTCTTCTCCAGCACCACAACTCAAAGGCATCAATTCTTCTTCTGTCATCCTTAGTCATTGTCCTGTTCTCTGATACGTAGCAAGCAATTGCAAAGACCATGGCCTGGATCAGGCTGACCTTAATCTCTAGATTGATATCATTGCTTCTCAGTACTCTGGAGAAGTCCCTGACAGCACATTTTCCCAGTGCAATTCTTATGATTTCCTGCTTGCAGGTGCCAAGAATGTTGATTATGGAGTTAAACAAACGGTAATTGTTAATAACCTCAATCTCTTCTCCATCTATCATGGTGTTGCCAATTGAGCCCCTAGTAAGAATCTTTGTCTTCTTGATGTTGAGCTTCAATCTATACTGAAGACTACAGCGTTTGACTTTCTGCAGCAAGTGCTTCAGGTCCTCTTCAGGTTTAACAAGCAAGATTGTATCATCTACATTTTGCAGGTTGTTGAGTCTTCTCCAATCCTGATGCCACATTCCTCCTCATAAAGCTCAGCCTCCCATATGATCTGTTCTGCATATAGAATAAAAAGGTATGGAGACAGGACGTGTCCCTGACACACTCCTTTACTGTTTTTGAACCATGCAGTGTGTTCTGAGGACTTTTTCCTATTCTGAGTATAGGCTTTACATGAGAACAAAAAGTGTTTTGGGATTCACATTCTCCTTAAGGTTAGCCACAACTTATTTTAACCCACACAGTAGAACACCTTCACATATCAGGATTCAGGAGCAATGATTTTGAAAAATACTACATAGCATGGGAAAGACTGGAGAGCATCATGCTAAGTGAACCAACTCGGGCTAACTACAAATACTGCATAAGACCATTATTGAAAACATAATGATAACTAGTAAAAAGTATATTAAAGTCCAAGGATGGAAAGGAGGGACAAGGGGCCTAAGGGTGGGCAGGGGAGAAATAATATTGCAGAATTTAGTGTGTGGAGGGAGGAGATGAAGGAAATGGGGGATATCCGCTGGGACCTGAAAATATATGGTAATGGTGGGCATAGACCAATTGTGATAAATTTTACAAAATGGTAAATTTTACACAGTGGATTAGAATGATTATGTGAAACACAAAATGAATGAAGGCAAAAGTGAAACACAATATATAAGAATTTGTTTGGGAACCAATACACAATTTTAAAAAGGTAAAATCACATTTCAAGATCTATTCTGAAGTATAATACTGTGAATTATAGCATACTCTCTGTCCACATACAAGAAAATCCTGCCAATGTAACTATTATTGAAATAGCCACATCAACCACTGAAGCAAAAGATAATAAAATTGAGGCCTTACACCAACTTTTATAGTCATAAATTAACCAATATGCAATCACTATGAATTAATAATTAGTGACTGGAATAGAGAAATTTGAAACAAAGAAGGATTGGTAGTTGGAAAATATGAACTTGGTAACAGAAATGAAATTAGAGATTGAATGATACAATTTTGTACAATCAATGCACATTTGCATTCCATTGTGAATATTTTTTTAATTCAGTGGTGAATATGTACATGGACCTTACCTGATGATATACACAGGAGAAAGATTCAATACCTCTGTGGAAAAAGTCAATGGAGAAGCTCAGTATCAGTAGCAAAAAAAAAAAAAAAAAAAAAAAAAAAAAAAGCAAAAAGCTGGGGATTGACTATGGAACAGATTATCAATTACTAATATACAAGTTGAAGAAAATGAAAACGAGTTTATAAGAACTAAAATACAACCTTAAGTGTATCCCAGTTGAATTTTAAAAAGTTATCAAGAATAGATTTGAGACATTGAACCCTACTGATTGAAGAGCCAGATGAATTTTGGGATGGCATTAAGGATATCACACATGGAGAAAGCCAAAAGTCTTTACAAAGACAGAGGATAAGAAAGGACCAACATGTAACTCCTAGCAACTCTGTGAACAACAAATCTGAATCTTTTATTAGCCTACATCATCCTTATCCTCGACACGTTTGAGTCATTGCTGCAGAAACTGGGGTAATCCATCTTGTTGATGATCTTACCCTCCTTCACCGACCCTCCATCTCTCCAAGCACGATGCTCCTTTCCAAGGAATGACCTCTCTTAACAACATGTCCAAAATAAATGTGATTAAGTTTCCCCATCTTTGCCTCCAAGGAACATTATCATTGTACTTACTCCAAGATATATCAGTTTGTTCTTTTGGCAGTCCCTGGAAACTTATTCAGCACTCTTCTCCAAAACCACAATGCAGACACATTGCTTTTTTACCTCTTATCCTTATTCATTATTTAGTTCTCAGAGGCATAGCAAGTGTTTGTAAAGACAGACTGCAGCTTGAATCAGGCATACCTTAATCTTTAAATATTATTGCTTTTCAGGACTTTGGAAAGATCCTTTATAGCAGACTTACTCAATATACTGCTCTCAGTCTCTTGACTGTGAATCCAAGCAAGATTAAATAATTGATACATTTAATATTTTCTCCACTTCTTAGTTGCATACTGACCCAGTGGTGAGGATTTTTGTATTCTTGATATTGAGATGTAATCCATATTGAATACTACAACACAGAAAGGCCAAAACAAAGGGGGGGGAATTAAAAGAGATGCACAGAATATTTCAAAATGTAGATCAAGAAGATGAAGTATTGTAACAAAATGCAAAGAATTAGAACCAGAAAATAAAAAAATAGTACAACTTATAAAGGCCTTAAGAACAGTGAATCTGAATCATTTCCTATTTTGTGCCATCTTCACACTTCCTGACACACAAGAGCCCATTGCAGCATTCACCATGTCAGTCCACCTGGTTGAGGGTCTTCCTCTTTTTCGTTGACCCTTCACCGTTCCAAGCATCATGCCCTTCTTCAAGGAATAGCTGCTCCTAGCAATATTCCCAAAGGATGTGAGATGAAGCCTTATCATCTTTGCCTTTAAAAAAACACTTCGGCTGCACCCTCTCCAAGACATATATATTTGTTCTCTTGGTTGTCAATGCGATGTTCAGTGCTCTTCTCCAATACCACAACTCAGGCATCAATTCTTCTTCTGTCATCCCTATTCACTGTCCAGCTCTCAGATGCATAGCAAGTGATTGGAAAAAACCATGGCCTGAATCAGACACAATTAGTCCTCAAAATGACATCATTGCTCCTCTATTTTGAGAAGTCCTTAACTGCAGATTTTCCCAATGCAATACATCTCCTGATTTCCTGACTGCTGGAACCAAGGATGTTAATTGTAGATCCAAGTAAAATGAACTTCTTGACAGTTTACCCATCATGATGTTGCCTATTGGTCCAGTAGTAATAATCTTAATTTTCTTTACATTAGGATGCAATCCATATTAAAGGCTGCATTTCTTGATCTTCTATAACAACTGCTTCAAGTCCTCATCATTTTCAGCAAGCAAGCAAGGTTGTGTTGTCTGCATAGCACAGGTTATTAATGAGTTTTCCTCCAATCCTGATGCACATTCTTCTTCATATACTCCAGCTTCTTGAATATTTTCTCAGCATACAGATTGTATAGCTATGGAGAGAGAATACAACCCTGACACACTCCTTTCTTAATTTTAAGCCATGCAGTGTTTCCCTACTCTGTTTACATAATAGCCTCCTGGTCTAGATATAGGTTTCGCATGAGTACAATTAAGTGCTCTGGGACTCCCATTCTCCTCCATAACAGCCACAATTTGTTATGATCCACACAGTCAAATGCCTCTGCATAGTCCATAAAGCACAAATAGACATTCTTCTTGTATTCTGTACTTTCATCCTGATCCAACTGACATCAATAGTGATATCCCCAGTGTCATGGCCTTTTCTAAATCCTGCTTGAACCTCTGGCAGTTTCCTATCTATGTACTGTTCTAGCCAGTTTTTAATGATTTTTCAGCAGTAATTTGCTTGTATATTATATTAATGATATTGCTTGATAGTTTCCACATTCTGTTGGTTCACTTTTCTTGGAATGTGGACAAATATGGACCTCTTCCAATATCTTGGCCAGATAGCTGTCCTCCAAATTTTCTGTCATAGACTGGATGTGTTAATTGAAACCAATTACATGTTATTGCATCAATTCCTGGGGCCTTATTTTTTGCCAATCCCTTCAAGGCAGGGCCCACTTCCTCCTTCATTACCATTGGCACCTGTTCATATGGTATTTCCTGAAATATTTCAGGGTCAATAAATTATTTCGGGTACAATTATTCAGGAATTCCCTCCATCTTGTTTTTGTGCTTTCTACATCTTTCAATATATTTTACACAGCATCTTTCAACATGTGATTTAAAGTTTGTATTTGTTCTCAGTTCTTTCAGTTTGAGAAATGCAGAGTGAGTTTTCCCCTTTTATTCTCCAATCTCAGCTCTCTGTACATTACATATAATACTTTGTCCTCTCAAGTTGACTTTTGAAATCTTCTGTTCAACTCTTACTTCGGCACATTTTGCCTTTGTTTTGGCTTCTTGGTGCTCCTAGTGCAATTTTCTGAGTCTCTGACATCTGACAGTTTTTTTACTTTCTCCTCTGTCTTTGTAATGTACTTTTTGCTCTCTCTTCATGAATGATATCCTTGATACCAAAGTGCAAAAGAGCAATGATGCAGGTGTAAAGACTAAGATGCACCTGATTCAAACCCTGATTTAATTTCACCACGTTACTCCACATATATCTGAAAGGTAGATGATAAATATGGAGGCCAGAAGAAAATGTGATGTCTTTGAGTAATGGTGTTGGAGAAAACTATTAAATATCCCACAGACAACCAAAAGTGCAGATAAGTATCAGTTGGAGTAAATGCAACCAGGGGCAAGACTGATGACACTTCATTCCACACACTTTGGGCATGCTCTCAGGAGAGGCTAATCTGTCTTTGGAAAAGGACTTCATGGAGGAAAGGATGGAAGGTCAGAGAAAGAGAGACATTTCCCTACTCCCCCCCACCCTACCCCACCTGCCAAGAAGATCTAAGATTGACTATAACAATGGATTTGAGCATATCAAAGACTGTTAGGATGATACAGGATATGACAAGTTTCAGATCTGCTTTTTATAAGGTCAGTGAGTCTTAGGTGACTCAATGGCATCTAAAAACCTAACAACAATAAGAAGCAGCAATTGCTTAGGTTTTGAATAGACTAGGTGATACTTCAAAAAAACGTGCTTAAGTTTTCATTGCTGTTACTTTTATTACCGATCTTTTCTGCAACATCTCTGAGGTGGCTAATGCATAACATAATCATTAAACTATGAGAACAAAAATACTATTCTGTAATTATTTATAAATAACTATAGAAATAAGTGTATTTTTTTTCTTCATTTGTTTATCAAAATTTTTATAAGTAATTATGTCATAGTTCCTTGAAAATTACATGATTAGATGAGATTCTGTCTTAATAATACCTCATCATCTGTGAGACTGGACTTGCTCAAGAACACAATTGTAAGGTACATTTACAATGGTAGTGAACATTGGCCAAGCTTCCTAAAATGACAATCCCTTTTCAATTTTTGGGTTTTGTTGTTAACCTAGTAAGTATAGAGTTGACCTCCCAATCCAAGGCAGGTGGTTCAAATCCATGAAATAAAGATGGGCAATTTCTTCCTAGGTGATTTACAGTCTCTGAAAACTGACTGGAGGGTCAGCTATGAGCCAGTGCCAGCTTAATGGCAATGAGTTTGAGATTTTTCTTTTAGTCTTGCTGTAAGTGGTAGGACATTGACCTAAAAGACAGACAATAATAGAATGTTACCATTTGAAATGTTGATTCAGAAGTGAGTAAGTTAAAGAAGGAAGTTGAGTCCAGTCTCCATTTTGCTGTTGAAGAAAGCTGTCAAGGCCGACTTTGTCGGTCAGTGTTGATACAAAATTCGCTGGAAGTCTTAGTTATAAGAGTTGTATCCTCATTAGACCAATTTTGCATGGATTTTTTTTTTTAGTACACCTAAAAGTTTACTTTGAATCTGCTTTTTCAGCCCTCCTCTCAATGAGATGTACACCTAACACTTTTTAGGTAAAATCTTTTTTAGTTTAATTGACCAGAGTAAAATTTTCTGAGAGTCAGGAGTAAAAGATAAGCTGCTTCCAGGACTGCTATAAATAACCATTTGCAACTTCTTAAGAGGCAGTAGTTAAATGTTGCATGTTAAGTGTTGGGAGTGGACGATGAACAGACTGAGCTTGGAATATTAAGGAAAATTCTAACAAAAATTCAAAATACTTATGTTTGAAGGATTCCATTTTCTGGTTTTAGCACATTCCCACAATGAATGAATAAACTTGGACGAGGACTACATACACTCCAAACACATATAGAAAAGTTCTGCCTGTGTTTGAAAGGCCTGACATAAGGGCATTAAAAGTTTATCAAGTCATCTTCTTCAATGCCTCAAATGAAAGGTGATAAAAAACAGTAGCTATCAAGCTATAGGTTTAGATCATATCTCTAGTGCTTGTTCAAACAAACAGAATTTTTCTCTCTAGAAAAGATCACATTAAGGGTAGGCATTATTTGGAATTATTTTAAGGCAAGTACTATTAACCAGTCATTAGAATAGAGCAAGGAAACACTTCATGGTTCAAAGTCAGGAAAGGTGTACACCAGGGATGCATCTTATCTCCATTCATTTTCAATCTATATGCGGGACAGATCATCTGATATTTACTTTATGAAGAGAAATGTGGCATTGGAGAAAGATGCATTAGCCTATGTTATGCAGATGCCACAACCTTGCTTGCTAAAACTGAGGAGGACTTGAGGCATTTGCTACAAGACTGAAGCTCAACATCAAGAAAACAAGGATTCTCATCACTGGGCCAACTGGCAGCATTATGATAGATGAAGAAGAGACTGAAATTGTTAACCGTTTCAGCTTATTGGCACCACAATTAACACTCTTGGTATCAGTAGCCTGGAAATAAAATGACAAATTGCATTGGGCAAGTCAGCTGTCAGGGTTCTCTCCAGAGGACAGAAGAGGAATGATGTCAGTCTAGAGACCTAGGTGCACCTGATCCAGCCCATAGTGAAGTAATTCCTTGCTATATATTAGAGAGCTGAACCATGAGTAAGGATGATAGAAGAAGAATTGGTGCCTCTGTGTTGTGGTGCTGGAGAAGAGTACTGAACATACCATGGACTGCCAAGAGAACAAACAGGTCTGTCCTAGGTAGAATGAAATCAGGCTGCTCCTTGGAGGCAAGAATTTTGAAGCACCATATAAAAACTTTCGGCATGTTTTCATGAGGGACCAGTCCTTGGAGAAGAACATTATGCTTGGAAAGCTGGAGGGACAGCACAAGAGAGGAAGACCCTGGATGATATGGGTTGACTCACTAACTGAGGTATTGGGGTTAGGTAAGTCAGAGATAATGAGATTGGCTCAAGATATAGCAGGGCTCAAAGCTATTGTACATAGAGTTGTTATGAGTTACAAGTGACTCGATGGCACATAACAAAAAACAACAACTATTCACCAAAAAGGTCAGATGATGATGAGCAAACATTTCATAAAACTGGTCTAGAAAATGTTTCCTTGTGATGATCAGAACATAAAAATTATGCAATGTTGATGCTAATTCCAGCACCCAAATTCATGCTATATTGAAGTACTAACACCAAGCAAACTTATAGAAGAACATTTCGTGTGACATATTTATAAGTGACCTTACTAACTAATGGAGAAGTAAGATTCTTCTTGAGGAGCTTGCTGACCCATTGGTTAAATGTTTAGCTGTTTACCAAAAGGCTGGTGATTAGAATTCACCAAGCATCTCCATGGAAGAAAGACCTGGAATTTTACTCCCATTAAGATTATGCTTCTGTTGATCTTGTTGTTAGGTGTCATCAAGTCACAATGACTCTATGAAAAACAGGTCTGAAACTTGACCTATCCTACACCATCCTCACAATCTCTGTCATGCTCAAATGTATTGTGATAGTCACCTAGTTAATTTATCTCATTGAGAATCTATCTACCTCTCATTCACTAACTCTCTACTGTTTTAAGCATGATGTCTCTCTGAGGACTGGTTTATCCTAAAAATATTCCCAAAGTAAGATGAAGTTTCACCATCTTGTTTTTAAGGAGTACTCTGGTTGAACTTCTTTCAAGATAGATTGGTTTATTCTTTTGGAAGAACATGGTATGTTCAGTACTCTTTGTCAATACCACAATCAGAGGCAACAATTCTTTGGCCTTCCTAATTTATTGAAAACTTTCAGATTCACAAGAAGCAATAGAAATTACCAAGGTTTGGATCAAGCACACTTTACTCTGTTTTTTAATTCATTCACTGTTGCACATTTTCCTCCCTCTTCTCTTTTTCTTCCTCCCCCAGTCCACTTTCCAATGCATCTCTTGTTCTAAATTGTTGTCATACACATAATGCTTAACCATATATTCCTTTTGTGGGGAGATTGAAACTCTTATTCACTGCTGGCAAGAATGTAGAATGAAAGGTAGTCTGGTGCTTTCTGAAAACATTGCAAATAAAAATATAATTTTACCCAGCAATTCCACTAATACAAATATCCCCAGGAAAGTGTGTGTGAGAGAGATATCCTAGAAATATCCTTAGGAAAGGGGGTGCCAAGGCCGCCTACCTAGTCCTTCACTCATATTATGTTTCATACAATTGTTCTCATATACATTGTGTTTTATAAAATTAATCACCATTGACTATATCCACCATTACCCCATTTGCTCACTGGATCTTTCCCATTTCCTTTACCCCTCTTCCCACCCACAAAACTGGATGACACTGTAATTCCCTCCTGCCTACCCTCCGCCCTATGTTCCATCCCATCCCCCTTTGGACCTCCATACACATTTTATTAGTTATCCTTCTATTTTTACAGTAATCATCTTATGAAGTATTTGTTCTTATGAGACTGAGTGAATTTACTCAGCATATGTTCTCCAATCTCTCCCAAGTCATGTAGAGCTTTTTAAATAGTTGATCCTGAGTGCTGCATAATACTACATCGTATGAATGTACCACTGTAAAAAGAGCAAGAATAACGTGGGAGTGACATGTCTGACCTTTATCAACTTCACAGATGGAAATCTTTCCACTCAATTATTTAAATAAGTTCTCAGTCTTGCCAGTATTGACTGTCCACCACCAGCAATGTCTCATCTGATCTGATGCCAATTCACCAGTTCAGCCATGGCTGCTGCTGCTGATCCGAAACATGTCCTACCTTACACCTGGTTGGGGGATGTCGCTTCTCTGGCTTGGGGAATTATTCTCTCTTCTGGTGGGGAAAGATTCTGTCTCTGCATCTCTTTTCAATTTATTGGTAAGACTAGCCATTGCACTTATAGATTGTTGAAACTGGCCTTGTGGAATGATAGATAGCCAATCCCCTTGTGGATAGACCAACACACTCCATTCTCATTGTCTGGCCTTTTTGCATGGAACATCAAATAAGGGCTACAGAAGTAATATTGAAATAGAAACCCCTTTGGTTATCCTTTGGCTTCTCTATCCATGAACATTCACATATGAGAAATTTTATTTCCCATAGAATATACAATGTCATTAGCAACTTCGTTCCTCAAGCTTTAATCTCTCTTATTTTATATAGCCAAATTTTTATTTGCCCGTATCTATAATATCTACACTCGAGGAAACAAGCATGTTCCTCTCTCTAAAGAATTTTCTAAGTGATGTAGCACTGGTCTGTGCATTGCTGTACAGAGGTAACTCGTTGTTACTGCGATGCTAAACACTGTGACACTGATGTGCCAAATGTGACAATGGTTAGCCAGGGTCAACAGTGTTTGGTGGAGCTTCCTAATTAAAACAAGCTTAGAAGCAGGAGTTATATCCATTTTAAAAATGGCTTGCCTCTGGAAACTCTATGAACAGTGCTTGGGTCTTTCATTCATAGTGTTGCTATGAGTTGTCTACGACTTGATGGCACCTAACAACAACAACAACAGCTAAAGTGCTTAGCATCTTCATCCATAAGCAAAGTCTAGTCAAGAGTAAACCATCATGTTACTGCCATCACCACTAAACCAAACAGCATGGAACATCTTCTTGGGTTTTGGTCAACTTCATCTCAAGCTATCCAAAGCTAGCTCCAAATGGGCATCACCTGCCACTCAGGATTCCACACTTTTCCTATATTACAGAATCACTGGTCCCTTCACTTAATTTTAGCCCATACATGGGGCCAAGTAAGCAAGATGGTGATCCTCATGACTCCTTGCTTCTCAATGTTAGCTACACATTTGCACTTATCCATGTCCAATCTAGGTCAACAGTGCTGATGGAATATGTCCAAACTGAGCCTGTCTCTTCATTGCTGCATGTCTCCTAATTCCACATCAGTGGATCTGGGTGATTATCATGAATGAGCATACTCACCAGCTCCCTTTAACTTCAAGTGCCAGTAAGGGGCATTATCTTGCCAAACTACTTTTTATAGTTTTAAAAGGTCAAATTACACCAAAGAGAAGAACACACTCAGTATTTCTCAAACTGAAAGAACTAAAGAAAAACTTCATCCCAGAGTTACAATACTAAATGGTTCTATGGGCAAAAACTTTATTGATGCAGGAAACTAAAAGAAGACGGAAGGACTACACAGAATCACTGTAACAAAAAAGAATTTGTCAATATGGAACCATTTTAGAAAGTAGCATATGAACAAGAGCCAATGGTACTAGAGAATGAAGTCCAAGCTGCATTTAAGGAACTGGCAAAAAATAAGACCTCACGAGTTGATTGAGTAGCAAAGGTGTTCCAACAAAAAGGTATTGTCCTGGATGTAGTCACTTAGTCAATGGCAAGAAATGTGGAAAAATAAACACCAACTACCTGGCCAAGTGACTGGAAGAGATATGCATCTTTATCCCATTTTTTTAAAGGGTGATACAATAGAGTTTGTAAATTACTATGAAATATCATTAATTTCTCATGCAAGTAAAATATTGCTGAAGATTATTCCAAAATGACTCTAATAATCATACATCAACAGGGAACTGCCAAAAATCCAAGCACGATTCAGAAGAAACTGCGGCATGAGAGATATAATTACTGATATCAGATGTATCTTGGCTAAAAGCAGAGAATATTAGAAAGCTGTTCACTTGTGTTTTATTGATTATACAAAGGTATTTGTGTGTATCATATCAAATTATTGATTACAGTTAAGACATTGAGAACCCAGAACACTTAGCTGTGCTTATGCAAAATCTATACATAGACCAAGAAGCAGTTGTCCAAATAGAACAAGAAAATACTGTGTGATTTCAGGAAAGGTGTACATCAGGGTTGTATCATTTTTCCATAATTGTTCTCTCTTTTTATGCTAAAAATATATAATTAAACAATAGAAAGTACTAAACTTGGAAATTTCCATGCTTGCTTTCTCCAAGACTTCTGGCTTAAAATAAGATAAATCAAAGATTTTATCGCTGTTGATATGTGGGTGGAGGTGAGTAGGGAAATGTGTCTTCTGTTAGCTGTAGCTGGCCATTCTTAATAAATACATTTGTATTCTTCGGGATCTAAATCTTTAGAAGTAGGAAATGTGTACCTCATTTCCCCTGGAGACACCATAACTAACCCGTCAGCAACTGACTGTGGTCTTTTCTCTCTTTTATAAAGTTGGCAGTGGTCACTTTGATACAATGTGTTTATAAGTTTTCACAATTGTATCCTTTTATTTCTCCCAAATGTAGTTGCTAATGAAATGTCTAAATTTGATTGCTTAAATAATTTTTCAATTTGGGGTTATATTATGGGTTTGTGGCTAAAACCACAATCCCTGGAGTTAAACGACCATTGTTCTAATCTCCATTTTCCTATTCTTGCCAGTACGATCTTCATAATAAGTTTTCCTTTCTGATATTACACCAGCATTTCCAAAACAGCACAAGGGGGGAAATATTTACCTAATATAACTGTCACTAAGATGAAATGCAATAAAATTCAGGACACATATCACCTTAGTGGGGGAGGGAAGACAAGAGCATTGGACACACAGAAGTTTTCACATTTAATTAAAAAAATAAATAAAAAGTTATTATTGCCTAAAGAGTTAACGTTTCTAATTCTGAATTCTATTTTAGAACTTTCGCGTTGATTGAAAGGAATTTAAACTCCATCTAAACTCTAGAGAACGATGGACTTGAAGAGTCTGGGTGCTTTAGGGGCATAGTTGGTAGACATTTGACCTGCTAACCCCAAGATTGAACCTCCTTTGATGGTTTGGATCCACCTGCAGTTGTAAGGTAGGAAGAGGGACAATCTCCTTTTGCTGACTTACAGACTTGGAAACACACTGGATACTAAAGGGTAAATCTGTTCCCACTTAATAGCAAAAAGGAGAGAGAAACTGAGCTCATTGAGATTCATCAACGTAAAGATTTCAAAATGTTAATTTTTCCCCTTGGAACAATTAAACTTATAAAAATTGGTATGGTTGGACAATTTTGCATGTCTCAGTCAACTAATTTCTTTTAAACAACAGATGTATTTAAATAAATAAGCATTCAAGCAAACTATTTTTTCCTATGTATCCTCTTTTCATATCTACCCAATCTACATGCTGAGCAAATGATTTAAAGAGCTGTACCTTTTGAAGAAGAGCGTGGCAACAGAATTGGAAGAAGGCCCGTCAATCTGACTTGTGCAGATGGTTCAATCTTTATTGCTGAAGGTGAGGAGGACCTGAAGAGCTGCTTGCTGCAGAAGATCAAGGACTGCAGACTTTAATATGGATCTCAACATCAAAAAAAGCAAAATCCTCACCACTGGACGTCAACATCATGATAGATCCATTCAATTTTCCTTGGTTCCAGCAGCCAGTAGAGCAGGATATATATACTGGGTAAGTATGCTGCCAGGAATCACTCCAAAGTCCTAAAGAACAATAGTGGACATAAGTTTAAAGACTAAAGTATGCCTGATTTAAATCACAGTCTCTTTAATCACCTGTTATGCATCTGAAAGCTGAACAATGAATAAGGGTAACAGGAGACATATTTTATGCATTTGAGTTGCGGTGTTGGAGAACAGTGCTAAATATCCCATGGGCTACAAAAGAATAAATAGCTATGTTCTGAAGAAATTATGAACAGAATGTTCCTTGGAGACAAAGAAGGAGAAGCTCCATCTACCACATTTTAGGCCTGTTAGGAGAGGCTATTCCTTGGAAAAGGAGGAAGGTTAGTGAAGGAGAAGAAAACTCTAAATGGAATGAGTTGATACAATGTCTGTAGCAATGGACTCAAATGTGTCAAGGATGATGAGGATGGCACAGGATAGGACAGAGATCAGATTTATTATTTGTAGGGTTGCTGTGTGTTGTGCCCGACTCAATGGCACTTAACACAACAACATACGTTTTATTTTTCCCACACAAAACCTTGACGACATTTGTGAGACTTGTTTAACTTTAGAGGACCACCTACAAGGAGCAAGGCTTTTATGCATATTATATAATTGCACTCATCTCCAAGTAACCTTTTCTTGTTCCTCATTTGACAATGAGAAAACAGCAGAACACAGACTAAATGATGTATCCAAGTTCATGCAAATGTGAAATGTGGAGGCACTGGGATTTGCACTAATCCAGGTAAAATCTCTAGCTTTTCTAGCCTAGAACATAGCAGAAAACACGTTAGCACAAATGGGAACATTTTTTTAAGAACATTTAAGCCAAAAAAAAAAAAAAAAAGAAAAGAAAAGAAAAAAATTTAAGCCAAAAATCAAAACAGTATTTAAGTAAAATAGTAATAAAATGATGAGGATATTTTCACTCTTTAAATTTTAAGAGAATTTTACTTTTCCTAAAAGAATTACTTTCTTTTCCAGAACAAAGAAGTTTAAGAAATGTATGTACTCTGTGGTGATGGTATTAAATCCACTAGGAGGTTCTATGTATACTTGGGCAGAATCCTTACAGGCACAAAAGGTTTGTAGCACAGTGGTCACTGGTAACTGGTAACTGAAAGGTTGCTGGTTTGACCCACCATTCCTTCCATGGAAGAAAGACATGGCAAACTGCTTCTCCAATGACTTACAGGTTTGTAAAACTGATGAAGTTGTACTCTGTTCTATACGGTACCTATGAGTTGAAGTAGAGTTGACAGCAATGTTATTGATTGGTTCTTGCATGTCCAAATAAATAAACCAAATGTGCAAGTGTGTGTGTGTGTGTGTGTGTGTGTGTGTGTGTATACACACAAAATAAACAGGACCTATGGAAAATACATATCTTTGAATTAGTGTAAGAAGTTTAAAAACAAGGTTTGCTATATAAAAGTAATCTTTTGGTTTTGTTTTGTTGGTTGTTTTAGTTTGCTTTGCGTTTTGTGAATTTTTTACACACACACACACACACACACACACACACACACACACACACACGGAGTTCTCATGGCCTAGTGGTACTCTGGAGAACATTATGCTGAGTGAAATATCCCAGTCACAAAAGGACAAATATTACATGATGCCACTGTTGTAGAATGGGACTGTCC
>NW_006400005.1:3245356-3248957 GCF_000299155.1 Elephantulus edwardii
AAGCTGCACTGAAATCTCCATAGCAAGTGGTTCAAATCAACCAGATGTTCTAGAGAAGAAGAATGGATAATCTCTGCCGTATGATTTACTGCCCATGAAAACCTGCTGAAGGGTCAGCTATGGCTCAACAGCAAATGACAACAGCATATCTGTGTTGTTAGGTTCCATTGAGTTGACCATGTCTCAAAGTGACCCTGTCAACAACAGACCTGATCCCTGTCCTATTTTATCTAATCCTCATCATCCCTGACACATTGAGCCCATAGGGACAGTCACTGTGTCAATCCTTCTTGTTCAGGGTCTTCCGCTCTTTCACTGACCCTCCACCTATCTAAGCATGATGTCCCTTTCCAAGCAATAGACTCTCGAGTAACATGTTTAAAGTATCAGAGGTGAAGCTTTGCCATCTAGAGCTCAATGAAAAATATAGCTTCAATATTTTTATAACATATATCTGTTTGTTATTTTGGCAGTCCATGGGATATTCAGTACTCTTCTCTAATACCATAACTCAAAGGCATGAATTCTTCTGTAATCCTTATTGAATGTCCAATGCTCATGCACAGCACTGTAAGAGCAAAGTATGTGAGATGGAGTCTTAGAATCCTTGCCTACAAGAAGCAGCTTGGTTTTACCCTCTCCAGGAAAAATCTGTTTATTCTCTTGGCAGTCCATGGTATATTCAATACTCATCTGTAGAACAACCATTTAAAGGCATCAATTCTTCTTCTGTCATCTTTGGTCATTGTCCAGCTTTCTGATGTAAAGCAAGTAACCGAGAAGACCATGGCCTGGATAAGGTGCAGCTTAGTCTCTAGACTGATGTCCTTGCTCTTTTTTTAATTATTAATTTTAATGAACATTTACAGAGATTTTGGATTTCCATTCATTCATCGTTGAACTTTTCTTCCCGCGCCACCTCCCCCCTGCCCAGTTCACTCTTCTCTTTGAAAAGTAAAAGAAAAATTCCTTCATTGGTATACAATATCCCCACATCCTTGCTCTTTAGCACTATGAAGAGGTCCCTAACACCAGATTTTCATAATGCAATTAATCTTTTGATTTCCTGAATGCTGGTGCCAAGCAAGCTGGAACTGTTAACAGTCTCAATCACCTTTCTATCATGATGCTGTCAATTGGCCCAGTGATAAGAATCTTCATTTTCTTGATGTTGAGCTTTAGTCCATATTGCAAACTACAGGTCTTGATCCTCTGCAGCAAATGCTTCAGGCATCCTCAGTTACAGTAAGTCAAGTCAGGTTCATCTGCATAATTCAGATTGTTGATGAGTCTTCCTCCAATCCTGATGTGCATGCCTCCTCATAAAGTCCAGCCTCTCAAATGATCTGTTCTACACACAAATTGAAAAGGTATGGAGAAAAGACACATCCCTAACACACTTCTTTTCTGATTTTGAACCTTAAAATGTTTCCTTGGTCTGTTCTGATGACTGTATCTGAGTCTGTGTAGATTTTGCATGAGCACAATCAGGTATTCTGGACTTCCCATTCTTATCAAGATTAGCCACAATTGCAAAATTAGTCATAATTTACTGTAATCCACATAGTTAAATGCCTTTGCATAGCCAATGAAACACAAATAGACATTCCTTTGGTACTCTTTACAGTCGCCCAAGATTCATCTGACTTTGGCAATGCTGTTCCTAGTGCCGTAGCCTCTTCTAAACCCAGCTTGTATTTCTAGTAGTTCTCTGTCAATGTACTGTTCAGCCACTTTTGAATAGTCTTCAGCAGGATTTTGCTTGTAAGTGATACAGTCATGTCATTCCGTAGGTTCCACATTCTGTTGGATCACCTTTTCTAGAATGGGAAAAAATATGGATCTCTTACCGTCAGTTGGTCAGGTGGTTGTTCTCCATATTTCTTGGTGCAGCCTGGTGAGCACTTCAGAACTACCTCTGTTTGTGAAATACATCAGTTGATATAACATCAAATCATGGAGTCTTGTTTTTTGCCAATTCCTTCAGAGCAGATTGAACTCCCTCCTGAACCTAAGTTGTTTCATGAAATTCTTCAGTGTCTGCCAGTTAGTTCTTTTCCGTATAGTGACTCTGTGTACTCCTTCCATTTTATTTTGATGCTTCCTGGATCATTCTATACTTTTCCCAGAGCATTCTTAATTACTGCAACTCAAAGCTTGAATTTGCTCTTCAGTTCCTTAGGCTTAAGAAATGCTGACTGAGTTCAACTATTTCAATTTTCTGACTCCAACTCTTTGCACATTTCATTATAATATTTTGTTTAGTCTTCCTGCATGGTCTTTCAAAATGTTCTGTCCAGCTCCTTAATTTCTTGATCTTGTCCCTTTGCTTTGGCTTCTTAACACTCTAGTGCAATGTTGAGAGTCTCTTCTCAAATCCATCTTGGTCTTTTCTTCCCTGTTTGTCTTTATAATGACCTTTTGTATTCTTCATGGATAAGATTCTTTATATTCTCCTATGGTTCATCTAGCCATCTCTTATTAGTGTTCAAGGCCTCAAATCTGTGCCTGAGAGGATTTTTTACATCAGGTGGGATAGGCTAAAGATCAAATTTTGGTTCTTGTTAATTTGATTTGATTTTATTTTCTTTTGCTTCAGTTTGAATTTGCATATGAGTAGTTGATGGTCTTTCCACAATCAGCACCTTAGCACCTGGCCTAGCTTTCACAGCTGATGCTGATCTTCTCCAATGATTATTTCCATGTACATAGTCAATATAATTCCTGTGCAGGCCATCAGGTGAGGTCCATGTCTATAGTCACCACTTATGTTTCTTATAAAATGTATTTGCAATACATCATGAACTATACAAAATTCTATCCTTTTTCTCCAACCTCATTTCTGTCACCAAGTCCATGTTTTCTGTCTACTGATTTTTCTCATTCATTCCCAACTTTTGCATTCCAGTCACCAATTATTTTAGTGCATCTTGATTGCACGTTTGATCATTTTCTGACTGCAAAAGTTAATAGAAATCATCTATTTCCTTCTCTTTGGCTCTCATTGCGAGTGCTTATATTTGAAAATGTTGGTATTGACAGGTCTTTCTTTCTATGCATATGGATGTTACCCTATCACTCACAACATTGTATTTCAAGATTGACCTGGAAATGGTCTTTTTAACTTATAATGCAACTCCGTTTTCCTCACCATTTCATGTTGTTGTGTGCTGTCATGTCAGAATGAAGTCATGGCTGACCCCCCAGTTGCTTTTTAGAAATCACACAGGACATAATTGTTTATTTTCAGCCCATAAGCTTGACAGCACAACTGCTCCTTACCACTAAGCCACCAGATAACAATATGGTACTGTTATGTACCATCAAGTCAACTACAATTCATAGTGACCCCATGAACAATGGATCTGAATCTTACTCTATCTTGCACCATCTTTATCATCCCTGATACATTTAAGCCCATTTTTGCAGTCATTGTGTTGATCCATCTTGCTGAAGATATTTTCTTTGCTGAAAATCTGTCTTTCCATGTTGTTGTTGTTGTTGTGTTGTTATGTGCCGTCGAGTCGCCTGCGACTCATAGCGACCCTATGTACAACAGCCCTAAACTCCGCTCTGTCCTGTGCCAATCGCACTGTCTCTG
>NW_006400005.1:3251451-3252306 GCF_000299155.1 Elephantulus edwardii
AGTTGCTTCCTGAGCATCTGAAAGTCAACTAATGAATAAAAAACTCACTAAAGAAGAACTGATGCCTTTGAATTGTGGTTTTGATGAAGAATACCGAGTTAGTCCAGTATAAAGGATTACAACTGGGTAAGGAACAACTAGGTTCTTCCTTAAAGTCAAGATGGTGAAACTCCATCTCAAATACTTTGGGCAAGTATTTGTCAAGGAGAGTCTAGTCCTTCAAAGAAGATATCATGCTGGGAAAAGCGGATGGTCAGAGAAACAGAAAAATACTCAGCAAGAGGGATTGACATAGTGCTTGTGACTATGAGCTTAAGACTGTCAGATCATGAGGACATTGTAAGACAAGGTAAGGTTCAGATCAGTGGTGCACAGAGCTGCTATGAGTTGTAGTGGACTCAGTGACACACATAACAACAATAATATGTGCTAATTATCAAAAGAGCAAGGACAATGGAGAGAAGGCTGAGTCCAACCTCTAACAACTCAAAAGGGGGAACTGTCCCCATCAACAACATCCACAGTATAAACCTGACAGCTACAAAGTTAGACATGGCTTCCCATGCTCCTGCACCCACTTGCAAGAGTTCCAACAGCAATTTTACTACTAACTCATTCTGAAATTTGTTGCAGTGACCACACAAACTTCACAGAACCATATTCACAATTGTGGGATTTGACTGTGAAGTTTATTAGGGAGTCAACAGTCTATCATTAAAAATAACAATAAACAACAGTTGTTGCTGTTGTTGTTGTTATGTGCCATAGAGTCACTTGTGACTCATAGCCAACCCTATGTACAAGAGCTCTAAACACTATTCTATCCTGTGCCAACCTAGCCAACTCAAATGCACT
>NW_006400005.1:3252736-3256438 GCF_000299155.1 Elephantulus edwardii
GACTTTTCCAATGCAATTTGTCTCCTGATTTCTTGGCTGCTGTTACCAACAGTGTTGATTGTGGAGCCAAGTAAACTAAAACTCTTAACTATCTCAATCTCTTCACTATCCATACTGATGCTGCCAATTGGCCCAG
This sequence comes from Elephantulus edwardii, assembly GCF_000299155.1. Classification (NCBI taxonomy): domain Eukaryota; kingdom Metazoa; phylum Chordata; class Mammalia; order Macroscelidea; family Macroscelididae; genus Elephantulus; species Elephantulus edwardii. The sequence goes on from NW_006400005.1 coordinate 3,252,873, forward strand.
TGGTGAGAATCTTTGTTTTCTTGAAGTTGAGCTTCAGTGCATATAGGAGGCTGTAGTCCTTGATCTTCTGCAGCAAGCGCTTCTGGTCCTCCTCAGTTTCAGCAAGCAGGGTTGTGTCATCTGCATAACGCAGGTTGTTGATGATTCTTCCACCAATCCTGATGCCACATTCCTCTTTGTATAGCCCAGCATCTCGGATGATCTGTTCTGCATACAGATTAAAAAGGTATGGAGACATTAATAACTATACAATCACTCACTCCAGAAAATATTAGCAGGTATACAAGTTGGCAGCAATATAAAAATAATCACATAATCCCTTCATCCCTTAACTTAGATGAAGATCTCTGGCTCTGGCTTTTTGGAATAGCAGTCTCAAATCTGATATATCGAAATAAACTAGCAGCATTCCCAAAGCAGACAGAAATCAGTCTAGTCTAAATATCAGTGCTGCTCAGTCTAGACAACTACTTGAATCCTCCAGCGAGTTTGGGCTAAGTCAATAATTCACGCTGCTGCTCTTGTGTTAATCTGCCTTCTCTCTGCTTAGGCTACATTGCTCTTATGTAGCTCCCAGTCCCAAGCTCATGCAGCTGTTAATGATGTAGACACATAATGTGAGGCAGAGTTGAGGCAGCTGAATCATTAATGTGCTTGAGGCAGCTAGCTAAACAATGAGCTAGGAAAGACATCCTAAGCAACAGAAAGGCATGGCAACAGACACACTACCCCACAGTTAGAATCTCATTTGGAATGGGTTTTTCTTTGATACGTGAACTAGTTAGTTATTCCAAAAAACCAAACCTACTGCCTTTGAGTCAATTACAGCTCATAGTGGCCCTCCATTGGTTTCTAAGGCTATAAATATTTATGATATTAAAATATTCACACACACACACACACACACACACACACACACACACACACACACACACACCCCAAGCAGTTGGTAGATGCAAACCACCAACCTCTTGGTTACCAGCGCTATTTTCAGGTATTGTTGATGTGTGTTATCGAGTCCCCTGCAATTTAGAGTGACCCTATGTACCATAGTTCTTAATCCTGTTCTATCTTGTCTCCAACACACTAATTTCCAGTCACTGAGTCAATCCAATTCATCCAAGGTCATTCTCTCCTCTTGCTGTCCCTCCACCCTTCCAAGCATGATGTCCTTCTCTAAGGACTAGTTCCTCCTAGCAAAAAGCAACTTTCCCAAAGCATATGAGATAGAGCTTCAAAATCCTTGCTTCCAAGGAGTGGTTCAATTTCACCCTCTGCAGGACAAAGATCTTTGTTCTCTTGGCAGTCCACAGTATGTTCAATACTCTTCTCCAGCACCACAAATCAAAAGCATCGATTCTTCTTCTATCATCCTTAGACATTGTCCAACTCTCTGATGCATAGCAAATTTTCCTTAATATAGGGTCTTTGTTATTGTTAAGTGCCATTGAGTCAAGTTCAACTCATAATAATCTTATGAACAAAGAGCTGAATGCTGTCTTATCCTTTGCCATCCTTATTATCCTCGACACATTTGAATCCACTGCCACAGACATTCTATCTATCCATCTCATTGGAGATCTTCCTATCCTTCACTAAACCTCCACCTTTCGAAGCGTGATCTCCCTTTCCAAGGAATAGCCTATTTTTTCCCCTTCATTTTTTTAAATTATTTTTTAAATAATTTTAATGAACATTTACAGAGAATTTGGATTTCCATTCATTCATTGCTGCATTTCTCTATCCGCCCAGCCCTCTCCCTCCGCTGCCCCCCCCCCCAGTTCGCTCCTCTCTTTCAAAAGTAAAAGAAAGACTCCCTCCCTGGTACACAATCCTCCTGCACCCCTCCCACCGCCCCAAGTACATTCCACTATTCAACCTTAATTGTGGATTCTTGTGATAACCATAATACCCTATCATACATCGCTTTTATTCAGTCCCTCATCTGTTTCAGTGCAGTACACACAATTTATCCAGTTTTTCCCAGTCTTACCCCCACCCTGAAATCAGTCCCATTTTACAGCAGAGGCACCATGCAATATTTGTCCTTTTGCGACTGAGATATTTCACTCAGAATCTTTTTTTTTTCCACTCAGAATCTTCTAACAACACGTCCAAAGTATGTAAGACAGCTTGTCTTTGCCTCCAAGGAACATTCTGCTTGCACTTTCTCCAAGTCATATCTGTTTGTTCTTTTGACTGTCCACGGAATATTCCACACTTCTCCACCACCACAACTCAAATGCATCATTTCTTCTCCTGTCAATCTTACTCATTGCCGAGCTCTCAAATGCATAGGAAATTGTTGAAAAGAACATGACTACATACTGTAGGTACGTTGTCAAGAGAGGGTATTCCTTGGAAAGGAACATCATATCATGTTTATAAAGGTGGAGAGCTGGCAAGAGAGAGTAAGACCCTCAGCCAGATGGAGTGATACAACGTCTAAGGCAAGGAACTCATATGTGTGCGTGTGTGTGTGTGTGTGTTTGTGTGTATTCAAGAAGTATTATGAATGAAAAGGTAAATTAAAAATATATTAGTGTTTTTTAGATGATTAAGTTTCAAATAATTGTAACAAATTTGCCTTTAAAGAGGTGTTCACAGAATGTTGTTATTGCTGTTATGTGCTGTCGAGTCACCTGTCACTCATAGGGACCCTACATACAATAGCCCTTAAATTCTGCTCTATCCTGTGCCAATCTCATTGTCTCCAACACACCTACCCTCATTACCCAAGTCACTGAATCAATCCATCTCATAGAGGGTCTTCCTCTCCTGCACTGTCCCTCAACCCTCCCAAGTATGATGTCCCTCTCTGAGGACTGATCCCTCCTTGCAATATGCCCAAAGTATGTCAGATGAAGCTTCAGAATTCTTGCATCTGAGAAGAAGCCTGATTTAACACTATCTAGGACAAACCTTTCTCTTAGCAGTCCATGGTATATTCAATACTCCAACACTACAGCTCAAAAGGTATCAATTCTCCTTCTGTCATCCCTAGTCATTCTCCAGCTCTCTGATGTGTAACAAGTGATTGGAAAGACCATGGCCTGTATCAGCTGCATCTTAGTCTCCAGAGTAACATCTTGCTCTTCAGTACTTTGGAGAGGTTTCTAACAGCAGACTTTCCTATCACAATGTTGTTGTTGTTATGTGCCGTCGAGTTGCTTGCTACTCATAGCGACCCTATGTACAACAACCCTAAACTCTGCTCTGTCCTGTGCTAGTCGCACCGTCTCTGACACACCCACCCTGATTACTCCAATCACTGAATCAATCCACCTCATAGGGGGCCTTTCCCTTCTGTGCTGTCCCTCCACCCTACCAAGCATGATGTCCCTCTCCAAGGACCTGTTCCTCCTTGCAACATGTCCAAAGTATGTTGGACTGAGCCTTAGAATCCTTGCCTCAAAGAAGCAGCCCGGTTTGACCCTTTCCAGGATGGATCTGTTTTCCTAGCAGTCCACAGTATCCTCAATACTCTTCTCCAGCACCAAAGCTCAAAGGCATCAATTCTCCTTCTATCCTCCTTAGTCATTGTCCAACTCTCTGATGCATAACAA
>NW_006400005.1:3256698-3262034 GCF_000299155.1 Elephantulus edwardii
GGGTAGCCAACCATTAACGCATTTGACACATCCGTGTCACAGTGTTCAGCCTCACAGCAACCACAAGTGACCGCAGGACGGCAATTTGTACACCAGGGCTATACGACCTAGAGGAATGTCTGAACGAAAACAATGAAAGGCTGGCCCGAGGGTCGCGAACTAAAAGTCACCCACCTTTGATCAGATGCAATACTCTTTTAATTTCCTGGCTGCTAGTGTCAAGAGTGTTGATTATGGAGCCAAGAAAACCAAGCTGTTAACAATCTCAATCACTCTTTAGACAGTGATACTTCATCTCATATACTTTTGATATGTTAACAGAAGAAGCCAGTGCCTAGAGAAAGATATCATGCTTAGAAAAGTAGAGGGTCGGGGTGGGGGAAGAGTCCCTGAACATTATGAGTAGACATATGGCTGCAACAATGGGTTCAAACAACCCAATTGTGAGGATGATACAAGACTAGGCAGTATTTTTTTCTGTTCTTCCTAAGAGTCAGAACCAACTAGAAAACACCTAACAACTACAATAATAAATGATTTGTAACTCTATTATTGTGTGTTTTAAGTCTGCTCTGAAACTTTAGAGGCTTTAAAGCTTTTTGAAAAATCACTGTACACTACTGATTGCATTAGCAGAGAGATAATGTCTTCCATAAATTTTAGCTTATGGTAAGCACTCGATTAATAATTACTGAATGATGAATGGATGAATGAATTAACTATTACTAAAAGAATGAACTAATGTCTCATCTAACCTCAGACATCAATCAGCATCCAGCACTCATTGTATAATTGGGGATACTGAAACTCAACAAGGCGGGTAAGGTAAGAAGTGGAGAGAATGATTCCAGTGTCAATTGAGGTAGGAAATTTAGTCTGGTGCACAGAGGACAATACTCTGTTGCTGCACTACTATTTAACAGGAGATTATCCAATAAATGTAACAGAAACCTAAAAAAGAGTACTGGACTCGGCGACATCGGGTGTTATAGAGAGAGGTAGGTAGGCAGCTAGCAAGCATTGTCTCAAAAAGAAAAACGGACCAAAAAAAAAATCTCAGAACAGCAAAAAAGCCTTATAGCTGACCCACATTGGTGTTTTGGAGGCTGTACATAGTACAGGAGATGGCCCATTTTCTCCTGTTCACCCCACCCCAGGCTAGTGGGTTTGCAGCTGGCAGAGAAGTGGTTAGCACTGTAGCTCTAACTGCCTTTGGATTAGCTGTGCAACTCCCTCTGGTGATTATGCCACCAGAGCTCTAGAGCAGGTACTATAAGCATTGATAAACTGGTAAATTGGACTACAGTTATCATTTTGTATTTAGGATCAAGATTTCAATTCTTGGGCATGTCTTATAGTTGTTATGTGCCGTCCAGTCACCTGTGACTCATAACAGCCTTATATACAATAGTCCTAAACCCTGTTCTATCCTTTGCCAATCTTATTGTCTCTGACACACCTACCCCCAGTACCCCAGTAACTAACTCAATCCATCTCATCAAGCGTCTTCCTCTTCTGCACTGTCCCTCCACCCTCCCAAGCATAACGTTCCTCTCCAAGAACTGGTCCCTCCTTGCAACATGTCCAAATTATGTCAGACAAAGCTTCAGAATTCCTTTCCTCTAAGGAGCAGCCTGGCTTCACCCTCTCCAGGATGAATCTGTTTGTTCTCCTAACAGTCCATGGTATATTCAATACTCCTCTCCAGCACCACAACACAAAGGCATTAATTCTCCTGCTATCATCCCTAGTCATTGTCTAGCTCTCTGGCACATAGCAAGTGCTTGCAAAGACCATGGCCTGTATCAGCTGCACTTTAGTCTCCAGAGTGACATCATTGCTCTTCAGTACTTTGGAGAGGTCTCTAACAACAGACTTTCCCATGACAATACATCTTTTAATTTCCTGGCTGCTGGTGTTAAGAGTGCTGATTGTGGAGCCAAGCAAATAATAGGAAAGCTGATTTCCTATTCTGGGGGTCAGGCAACAGTGACAGTTATGGAAACAATTATATTCCAATTTACCAGGGCATAAGTCCAGGATGAGCTCATAATCTTCCCTGGTACTGCATCATTTCCTGATTCTTGATGGTGTGTACATTTTAATTTGTGGTTGTTATGTTGTTAAGTGCTGTTGAGTTGAGTATGACTCACAGCAACCCTACAAACAAAAATATCTGAACACGATTCTATCCTGTGCAACTCTCACACTTCCTGGCACACAAAAGCTCATTGTGGCACTTACTGAGTCAATCCACCAGGTTGAGGGTCTTCCTCTCCTCCACTGACCCTCCTCTCTTCCAAGTATTATGTCCCTCTCCAAGGAATATCCTCTCCTAGAAACATGCCCAAAATATGTGAGGTTAAGTCTCATAATTCTTGTCTCCACAAGCACTCTGGCCACACCCTCTCCAAGACATATCTGTTTGTTCTCTTGGCTATTCATGAGATGTTCAGTGCTCTTCTCCAACACCACTGCTCAAAGGCATCAGTTCTTTTCCTGTCACCCTCATTGTCCAGCACTCAGCTGCATAACAAGTATTTGGAAAGACCATGGCCTGAATCAGACACACCTTAGTCCTCAAACTGACATCATTACTCCTCAGTAATTTGGAGAGGTCACTAACTGCAGATTTTCCCAGTACACTGTGTTTCCTTATGTCCTGACTGCTGGTACTAAGGCTGTTAATTGTGGATCCAAGTAAGATGAAGCCATTGATAGCTTCAATATCCTCTCTATCCAGCATGATGTTGCCTATTGGTCCAGTGGTAAGAATCTTTGTTTTCTTGACATTGAGATGCAATCCATACTGAAGGTCATATCCCTTGATCTTCTGCAACAAGTGCTTCAAGTTCTCCTCACTCTCAGCAAACAAGATTGTGTGATCTGCATAACGCATGTTATTGATGAGTCTCCCTCTAATCCTGATGCCACACTCTTCTTCACAGAGACCAGGTTCTTGGATAATTTTCTCAGCATATCAATTGAATAAGTATATAGAGAGAATACAACCCTGATGCACTCCCTTTTCAATTTTAAACCATGCAATGTTCCCTGCTCTGTTCACACCACAGCTGCTTGGTCCAAGTATAAGTTCAACACAAACACAATTAAGTACTCTGGGATTTTCCTCAATGTTAGCCACAACTTGTTACAACCTACACAGTCAAATGGCTTTGCAGAATCAATAAAGCTCATATAGACATTCTTCTGTTATTCCTTACTTTCAGCCAAGATCCATCTGACTTCAGCAATGATGGCCCTGGTGTCACGGCCTCTTCTAAATCCTGCTTGATCTTCTGGCAATTACCTTTATATGTACTATTCCAGCCATTTTTTAATGATCTTCAAGAGTATTTTGATTGCATGTAATATTAAGGGCATTTTTGATAGTTTGCACAATCAATTGGGTCACCTTTATTGGGAATGGGAACAAGTATGAACCTCTTCCAATCCATGGGCCAGAGAGCTGTCCTCCAAATTTTCTGGCATAGACTAGAGAGTGCATCCAAGGTTGCATCTGTTAATTGAAACAAGTCAATTGGTATCCCATTGATTCCTGGGGAGTTACTTTTTTTCAGTGCCTACGATGCACCTTCCACTTCTTCCTTCATTACCATTGGCTTCTGTTCATGTGGTACTTTCTGAAATTTTTCATTTTTTTCTGGTACAGTGACTCTGTATATTCTTTATATCTTCTTTTAATGCTTTCTGAGTCACTCAATATATTAGCCATAGTATCTTGCAATATTGTGACTGGAGTTTTAAATTTTTTCAGTTCTCTCAACTTGAAAAATGCAGAGTAATTTCTTCCCTTTTTATTCTCCAATTCTAACTCTCTGCTCATTCCATTATAATATTTTGTTTCTTTCTTCCAAGCTGCCCTTTGAAATCTTCTGTTCAGTTCTTTTACTTCAGTATGTTTTCACTCAATATTGTGAGTGATAGGATAGTATCTATATGTGTACAAGGAAGACCCACTAACACTACTGTTATTCAAATATACACTCTTACATCTGGAGCCAAAGAGGAAGAAATTGAGGACTTTTACCAAATCATGTGGTCCAGAACTGACAGAGCATGCAATCAAGATATGTTAATGATAATCAGTGACTGAAATGCAAAAGTAGAAAACAGGGAATGAAGATTATAGTTGGAAAATATGGGCTTGGTGCTAGAAATGAGGCTGGAAATAGAATTATTACATTTTATATTTACAATGATCTATTAATTGCAAATATCTTTTTTAAAATACACAAATGGTTAGTTTACACATGTATCTCACCTTATAGGCTGTGTAGGAATCCGATTGACTACATTTGTAGAATTAATTATTGGAGAAATGCAATTATCAGCAGTCAAAACCAGACCAAGGGTGGACTGTGGGTCAAACCATTAATTACTTATATGCAACTTCAAATTGAGGATGAATAAAATGAAATTCAGTCCACAGGAATAAAGATCTGATTTTGAATCAAATCCATTTGAATTTCAAGGTCCTCTTAGGAATAGGTTTGAGGCATTGAACACCAATAATCAAAGACCAGATGTATTGTGGGATGATATTATACAAGAAGAAAGCCAAAAGTCATTACAAAACCAGACGAAAAATAAAAAATCAAAACGGATGTCAGAAGAGACTGTAAATATTGCACTGGAGCATTGAGAAGCCAAAACAAAACAAAACAAAAAACATGGGTAAATAAAAGAGCTGAACATTTTAGTTTTGCAGAAAATATTTTAAAGTACTAATTGTGTGCGATTGTGTGTGTGTGTGTGTGTGTGTGTGTAAGAGAGAAGGGGGGACTCCTCCTTCTCATTTTGAATTTAAAATATCCAAACTCTAGAAAATTAGCACAGAAATGTCACTGTTCTTAGTAAATGTGCTCCTATGTACAACTCATTCCCTCATTATTATCAAGTCAGAACTGAGTGACTCATAGATGATATACTTCATTGGGTTTCTAAGGCTCTAAACAGCATGAAAAGAGATTGCCTGTTTTTCTCCCTCAGAGCAGTGTAGATTCAAACTGTAGTAAAGGTTCAACCTTTGAATTAGTAATGCAGCTTCCTATGGACTATACCACCAGAATCTCCACCTATTCCGTAAACAGAAAAACAAAATATTGAGAGTTGTAGGATTCAGTCAGATACAGCTAAGTGTAAGAACCAAAATAGAGATTTAAAAATCTTAGTTTCTCAAAAAACAAAACACAAACAAACAAAAAAACTGGATAAATTATGTATATTGTATTGAAACAGATGAGGGAAAGAACAGATTAGAAGTGATATATGATTGAGTATTATGGTTAGCACAGGAATCCAGAATTAAGGTT
>NW_006400005.1:3262134-3269675 GCF_000299155.1 Elephantulus edwardii
TGGGAATTGTATACTAATGAAGGAATTTTTTTAATTCTCTCTTTGGAGGGGGAAGCGAGCTGGTGGGGAGGGTTGGGAAGGGAGAAAATTGCGGCAATGAATGAATGGAAATCCAAAACCTCTGTAAAAAAAAATTATATATAAAAAATATCTCACTTTGTCAATGCAAAGGATGGAGAAAGATCATGAACTTTGCTCAATAAAGGTATAATCAGGGCAATCCTGATTGGAGCATTAGAAATAAGCATGGAATATTATTAAAGGTAGCTCTGGTGGTCTATTCTGTAGGGAACTACACTTCTAATCCAATGGCTATGCTTCCTAGGTGGTTCAAATGCACCAGCAGCTCTGTGTGAGAAAGGGACAAGTTCCTCCAATTAAAATGTTGCTGTTTTTATTGATTGCTGTCGAGTCAAACATGATTCATAACGATCCTATGAACAAAAGACCTTTCTATAACTATCCTCGTTTCTCAAAGTTCATAGAGCTTTCAGAGGCATGTTGTTTAATAAGTGGATGCCACTTCTGTTTCCAAACCTGTCTTAAACTGGGAGCTCTTCCAAACACTGACCACCATGGGTAATGGTTATGATATTTGATACCCCAGTGCCGCAAGGTTCAGCATCACAGCAACCCCAGTTTATCTCAGCACAGCAAATTGACAGAAAAGTACTGTACCATTTAGAAGAATGTTTCTCCAGAATAAAATAACAACCAAATTATAAAGACCCTCCATGAGATCCTGTTGACTCTTAACAAGAGACGTAAATGAAAAATAACCAATATAATACGTTGTAGTTGTTTTTGTTGCTGTTGTTGTTGTTGTTGTTATTGTTATGTGCTCTCAAGTAGCGTATGGTCTACAGTGAACCTATTTACAACTTTGAAAACTCAATGGAGGGTTCCTATGAGTCTGAACAACTTTACTGGCAGCAAGTGAGTGATTCTAGAAAGGACCAGGAAGGTTCTGCAACTTCTAATTTTCTCATACATCCAACAAGTCATTCTGAAGACAACATCTAGGGAATCTTTGTAATATGCACTTCCCTAAGAATACGAGCAAAGGGCTCATAATCTGAAATCCACAAACATTGAGAGGGTTTGACTGATTACTTTGAAAAGCTCACAAACCCTAGAAATTGTACAAAATATTTTATTTATATTTATCTTATTTTTTTTTCTAATTCCTTTAACAAATATTTAAGCATCCATCATCTGGAAAAGTTTTGCTGTTATTGTGTGCCATTGAGTCATAACCAAGTCATAGTTGACACTTCAGATGGCTTTTAGAAGCAGTAAATCACATGGAAAGTTGTTCATCCTTCCCCTGTGGAGCAGTTGGTGGGTTCCAACTCTGTGCCTTTGCGATTGCAGCACAGTTTCTTGTCACTTATTGTGAGGTGCCTAAGAGTTGAATACGACTCATAGCAAGCCCATGAACACAGATCTGAACTCTCTTCTATCTTGAGACATCCTCACACTTCCTGACACACGGGAGTCCATTGAGGCAGGCACCATATCATATCACCTGATTGAGGGTCTTCCTCTTGCTGACTGTCCACCTTTCATGTCCTTCTCCAAGGAATAACTCATACTAGCAAAATGCCTGAAGTATGTGAGGCAAAACTTCATCATCCTTGCCTCCAAAAAGCACTCTGGCTGCACCCTCTCTAAGACATATCTATTCATTCTCTTGGCTATCCAGTGCTCTTCTCCAACACCACAGCTCAAAGGTATCACTTCTTCTTCTGTTATCCCTATTCATTGTCAGTTTGTCGTACTGAGATAACTCCTGGTTGCTACGATAATGAAATTTGTGCAACTAGTGTGTCTTACCACTTAGAATTATAAACACTTTACAGTAATGCATTATATAAATATAATTCACTGGGGATCTAAACAACCACAGATATTTTAAAATGGGATTATGAAATGCCTGCTAGCATTTGCATATTACTATTCAAAGTAGAATAGTTTCCAAAACCGTATGTGCTAAAGTTTACTTTGGGCATGTTGTTGGGAGGGGTCAGTCCTTAGAGAAGGACTTGGAAGGGTAGAAGGTCAGTTTAGGAGAAGACCTGGATGATATGCCTGAGCCCATTGCCACAGTCACTATATCAAGCCATCTCATACAGGGTTGGCTCAAGATACGGCATTAACTAGGTCAGAAATAGGACAGAGCCATTTTTCGTAGGGTCAATATGAGTCATAGTTGACTCGATGGCACAAAACAACAATAGCCTTTAAATAAGACACATATCTATTAATGATACATCATCAGGTATATTTGTTATTACTTGCTTTTCAACATCACTAATTGTTCACTTGAAAGCTATCATTTACAAAAATCATTTTCACTTCTAGGTCATCTCCAAGTTATTATTAACTGTCAAGTCAGAACTGACTTAGAGCTGACCATATGGTGGTTTTCAGAGGCCGTTTAATTGTATGGGTGGAGATTTCTCATTTTCCCCTCCAACCCCCCACCCCCTAGCATCTGTATTCTAATTGAGTGAGTGCCTTTGGGATAACAGTACAGCTTCTTACCACTAGTCCACCAGAGCTCAAGGTTTAGCCATGTTGCTGTTGTTACATACCATCGAGTCAACTCCCACTGATAGCAACCCTATGTACAACAGCTCTGAACCCTGCTCTATCCTGAGCTAATTTCATTGTCTCTGACACACCTATCCCAATACCCCAGTCACTGAGTCAAGCCATCTCATCAAACGTCGTCTTGTCTTGTGCTGTCCCTTCACCCTTCCAATCATGGCGTCTGTCTCCAAGGACTGGTCCCTCTTTGCAGCATGCCCAGAGTACGTCAGATGGAGCTTCAAAATCCTTGCCTTCAAGAAGCAGTCTGGTTTCACACTCTTCTGGACAGACTTGTTTGTACCCTATGAAAAGTCGTTCCACCCTATCCCTCCCTTAGATAATGTTCTACGTATTTTTCACAAGTTCATATATTGATAACCTTTTTCCAAATTCCAGTTAAAAGTTAAAAATTGTTTAGAGAAAATTATAGAAAAAATTTTTCAGAATATTAAAAAGCTATAAATTTCAAAGAAAAGGTTAAACTACAAATTGAACATAAGCTAAATCTTTTTAGCTTTTTCATGTTAAACCAAAATTAGTTAACTAATACTAACGTTATTGCAGAATAAATAATCAGTTGACCAAATGAGAAATGCTAAGTATTTAAACTGAAAAACAATACAGTGATACACTTACATGGTCATTGTTGTGCACTATCCAGTCAGAACCAAACCATCGCTGACCCTCTGATGGTTTTTCAGAAACAGTTAATTGCACAGGATGAAATTGCCCACATTCTCCAGCAGAGAAGCTGGTGTATTCGAAACAGATACCTTTGGAACTGCAGCGTAACTTCTTACCACTAGGCCACCAGAGCTCTTACATAGTAATCGTCAATATATTATTATATTTTTTTAATGCCTTCAAGGAGTGTTCAATCTGACAGTCTTACAATCCCTACTTCATTTCCCTACTTCATTTAATCCTTACATTATACCCACTTGAACAAGAAAGAAATAAGAATGTCCATCTGGGGTCATACTCCCAGTTAAAATTCTTTCTCCCAGCCTCCAAATAACAAACGAATCTAAAAGCATTGGAGACTCTTGCTCTACTTTACACCCGATACAGAACAATATTGGGTCTTGTGGTCTCCAGCTTCTTCCTTATTATTTAATATTCCTATCCATATCAAAAAAATCCTCTTTCCTTAAAACTATTTTCAGCTTTGTTTCCACCTCTCTCAAAATATTTTAGTCTCACATATAAAATAAGATGTGTAAGTGAAACCAAAAACCTTTAAAACGTGCCAAATAATACTCCCTCTACTTCATTTACCTTGTGCTGTGTCTCATCAAAATTTTACACCTTAGTGGCAAAGTACAACTTGGGTGCCATTTAACATTCAGTCTGCTTTCTAAAATGTTTGTCTTTCAGTAAAATGAACTGTCCTTTACTTCAAGATTCCTAGTGGCTCTTTGTAGCTCAGAGTCTCTTTGTAGAATCTTTTAGAAACTTTAGAATTTTCTTTTCCATTAAAAAAATACACACAGAAAATTATATAACATTTCAACATTTTGTTCATTAAATTCAGTGATATTGTTTACATTCTTCAAGTTGGGTAAACTTTCTCATTAACCCTTTCCAAATTATTTCATCATCTTATAGGTCATCAACCTATGACCATTGCTCCCTAATACCTTCATGTAATCTTTCAAGATGTTGTTGTCAATTTATCTACAGATGACCCTTGAAAGAGCATAATGCTTAAGGCAGGCACATTTATAATTAAGCTAAATTGATATGAAGTTCAAAGTGGACTTCTGGAAAAGTTTTGTTTGAGATGCAAGGTTTAAATATTATCTCATTCAATATCAAGGCTCCTAAATTTTCAGGAGAATCTTTCCCATAATGTGGAATCTCAGGTAGGTACCTCAGAAAAGCATGGTTTTAGGTCTGTCTCCTCTGGAAGCGACTGGCCTCAAGTCAGTCATTGGTTGTATTTTGTTGCTGACTCAAAATTCAGAAAAGCAAAAAGCGTTGTTCTGAGTACCCTTCAAAATAAGACTATTTTTCAACCATTTGTTTGTTTGTTGTTGTGTACTATTGAGTCAAAATCAATTCACAGCTGACCCTCCAGTGGGTTTTCAGAGGTAGAAATCACATGGGAGGAGATTGCCCATCTTTCTCCTGCTCCTTTAGTTTAATGGTTATTAAAAAAAACCCTTGTAACAACCTGTCAAATGCATGCCTTTGAACTGTGGTGTTGGCGGAGAGTACTGAGTATCCCAGGGACTTTCAAAAGAATAAATGGATATGACTTGGAAAAGGTGATGCCAGTATGCTCCTTGGAAATAAGGATGGTGAAGCTTTGTCTCACATTCTTTGGGTATGTTCCTAGGAGGTGATGCTATTCTTTGGAGCAGGACATGATGCCTGGAAAGGTCAGCGAAAGAGAGGAAGACCCTCAAACAAGTAGCTTGACACAGTGACTACAGTAAAGGCTCAAGAACGTCAGCGTGTAAAGTTGGCGCAGGATATGACAGGGTTCAGATCTGTTGTTCGTAGGGTCACTCTGATTTGTAGTTGACTCAATAGAACCTAATAACAACAATAACTTGTTAATGAAAATTTATCAAGATTCTTAATATACAAATAAGGGGAGGGGAATCTCAGGAACTTGAATGGACCCACTCCTGCTCGTCCTCAGGAGACTGTCCAAGATATTCTAAGTATTCTCTCCAGAACTTAACAGTCCTATCTAAAAACAGTATTGCATATTTATCAGATAAGAGCTTGTTGCCTCAGATGCTTTTCCCCAGATAAAGAAAGAGAGAGTGAGTGAGTGTGTGTGAGTTTATCCAACAGGCATCTTTCTCTGGTAAAAATAAATATGAAAAATGTGTATTTACAAAAGTGAATCCTTTGGGTATGTTATAGTTTTTTAAATGATGGCTTTTTATTAAAGAATACCATAAAAGTGCTGAATAACATTAATAGAAGTTACCTGAGTTTTTTTCAGGCCTCATAATTGACAGAGAAATATTATCAGTCAAAATTTGCAAATGGCTTGTCCAAATGTCTTGCAGACTTAGCTGAAGGACCTATGAGAATGGCTCTGATGGTTACTTGAGGCTTATATGGTGAAACTATTTTACTTAGAGAAGCCCTCAAATTAAAATCCTCTTGTTGCTGTTGTTTTTAGTTCCGTAAAGTTGAGTATGACTCACTGCAACCCTTTGAACAACAGATCTAAACCCTGTCCTAGCCTATGCCATCCTCACAATCTCTGACACATCAGAGCCCATTGATGTAATCACTGTGTCAATCTACCTGGTTGAGGATCTTCCTCTTTCACTGACCTTCCTCCCTCTTCCCAAGCATCATATCCCTCTCAAAGGAATAGCCTTACAGCATAAACAAAGTTTGTGAGGTGGAGTTTTATCATCTTCTTGTCCAGCAATGGATCGCTCTGGCTGCATCTTCTCCAAGACTTATCTATTTTTTCTTTTGACAGTCTATAGGATATTCTCTTCTCGAACACCACAGTTCAAAGGCATCGATTCTTCTTCTGTTATCCTTAGTTATTTATTCTTTGTTCAATTCTCAGATGCAGAGCAAGTGATTGACATGACCATGGCATGAATCAAGCACACTTTAGTCCTCTAACCAACATCATTGTTCTTAAATAACTTGGAAAGGTGCCTGACTGCAGGTTTTCCCAGTGCAATATGTCTCCTGATACCTAACTGCTGTTACCAAGTATATTGATCAAGATCTGAGTAAGAAGAAATCCCTGACAGCTCAATCTTCTCTCCATCCGTTATGATGTTGCTTATAGGTCCAGTGGTGAGAATTTTATTTTATTGACATTGAGTCACAATCCATATTGAAGGCTGTAGTTCTTGATCTTCTTTAGGAAAGCACTACAAGTCCTGTTCACTTTTAGCAAGCAAGTTTGTGTCATCTGCATAACAAACGTTATTGACTAATCTTCCTCAATCATTATGCTACATTCTTCTACATAGAGTTCAAAGTCTTGCATAATTTGCTCACCCTACAGATTCAATAGGTATAAAGGATACAACTCTGACTCAAATCTATCCTTTTTAAAATGATATTTTTATTGACGTTCATGTAATAATAACTTTACAGTATGTTTCATTCATCTACATCGTGTTTTATACAATCTTTCATTTACATTGTGTTTTCAGGTGTGTCTCTTGTAGACAACATATTGATGGATTTTGTTTTTTTATCCAATCTGCTACTCTCTTTCTCTTCATCGGTGCATTTAAACCATTCACGTTCAGTGTGACTATTGAAAGGCTAGGTTTTATTGCTATCATTGTGTTGAGTCGTTTTTGGTGTTACTTTGGACCATGGAGCTTTCTGTGGTATATCTGTAAGAAGAACATCTCTGAGTCTCTCCTACAGTGCTGGTCTTGTTTTTAAAAACTCTCTTAGGTTTTGCTTTTCTGGGAATATCTTGATCTCACCGTCATGTTTGATGGATAATTTTGCTGTGTCGCTATGAGTGGAAAACGACTCGACGGCACATAACAACAACAACAACAACAGCATTCTTGGTTGACAGTTGTGTTCTTTGAGTGTTTGATATATGTCCTTCCATTCCCTTCTTGCCTGCATGGTTTCTGCTGAGAAATTGGCACTTAATCTTATCTGTTCTCCCTTATAGGTTACTCTTTGTTTCTCCCTTGCTGCTTTCAGGATTCTCTCCTTATCCTTGGTTCTGGAAAATTAATCTCTGAAAAAATAAATATCAATGTAGAAACCATCACAGAAGACAAGGAAGGTCACTACATAATGCTGAAAGGGTCAATAGAACAAGAGGACATAACAATAATAAATATCTATGCACCAAATAAAAAACCAGGAAAATACATAAAACAAACATTAACAAAACTGAAAAAGGAAATAGACAACACTACTATAGTGCTGGGAGACTTCAATACACCCCTCTCAAGAAAAGATAGAACTACCAG
>NW_006400005.1:3279595-3282662 GCF_000299155.1 Elephantulus edwardii
GAATATTCTTCCACTTCTCTAGGCTTTTTTTTTTTGTTTCTTGTAATAATGTTTTGTAATTTTCTTTGAATAGATATTATTCCCCACAAGTTTTTTTTAAGGCTTTATTTCTTTTCTTTTTTTTCCATTTTATACAGGTTGACTTACAAATTCATAAAAATTCGTACACATTGTTTTTCACACCAGATTTTTCCCCTTTCCTTTACCCACCCCCCCTCTACCCATAAAATTGTGTGACCTATGATTAAGCCCCCCCCCTTAGATCCTTGTACTCATTCTACAATAATGGTTTAATACAGTATTTGTTCTTATGAGACTTACTTCACTTAGTATAATGCTCTCCAGTTCCTCTCATGTTAGGTAGTAATTTACAGAATCATTGCTGCTATGTGCTGCATAGTATTCCTTTGTGTGAATGTACTATAATTTCTCAATCTATTTTCATTGTGGTTGGGCATTTGGACTGTTTCCATGTTCTTGCAATGGTGAATAATGCTGCCATGAACATTCGTGTACAAGTCTCTGTTGATGCCTCACTTCTCATTTTCTCAGGGTATATTCCAAGCAGCGGAAGAGTTGGGTCAAATGGAATTTCTAAGGTTAGCTTTTTGATGAAGCACCAAACTGCCTTCCAGAGTGGTTGTACCATTTTACAATCCCACCAACAATGTATAAGAGTTTCTATCTCACATGAAGAAATGTTCAAAATAATTGGCAATAAGAGAGATGCACATCAAAATCACTATGAGATACCATCTCACTCCAATATCAGTGGCAAAGTTTAATAGGACAGCAAGTAATAAATGTTGTGGCGAGAAAGAAAGTATTTGTCCTTAAGAGACTGGGTTAGTTCACTCAGCATAACTGTCTACAGTCTCTCCCAAGTTATGTAGTATTTTTTGAAATCATAGCTATTGACTATTCCATTGTGTGAATGTACCACAATTTCTCAAACCATTCAGTTATGGTTGGACATTTGAGCTGTTTCCATGTTCTTTTAGAAGCACTTTTGAAATAGTTTGGAAGGCAAAACTATCTGCATCTGAAAAGACACTTTGAGTAATCTACGGAAAGCAGTTCTACTTTGAAGTACATGTGAGTCCCATGGATCAGAATCACTTGCTGATAACTGGAAAGGAAGAGAGGGAGGGAAGGAGGGAGGGAAAGAGACAGAGGGTAGGAGAGAATGGGGGACTATGCTTGCTTCTAAGGTAAATTTCTAAAAAAATGGGAAATATGAATATGTAAATGTCTTGCATAACATTCTTTAGTGACTCCCTACTGAGGTTGAGATCAAGATAAAACTCAGTGTTCCTGCACAAGTCCTCAGTCCAAAAGTCTTTCTTTGTTTCTCTGCTTATAAATATTTACACTCTCAAATACATTCTAGATCCAGAAGGATCCAAGTCCTTATCATCCTCAAAACATGATCAGTTAGCTCATCAAGACTTCATATTTTATCAAATGGTTTCCCTTTGAGTATTCTCCTCTTATATCTTCAAAAATATCATTAAAGAAGAGGTTGAGTTGGCCAGCTCTTTCCAGCAGCTCCAGGTTATGCGTCAGGCCTGTATCCTTACTCCATACCTATTCAATGTGTATACTGAGCAAATAATTCTGGAAGCTGGACTTTATGAAGAAGAAAGTTGTATTAGGATCAGAGGAAGACGAATCAATAGCCTGCTCTTTGCAGATAACACAAACTTGCTTGCTGAAAGGACCTGAGGGACTTGCTGCAGATGATCAAAGACTACAGCCTTCAATATGAATTACATCTCAATATCAAGAAAAGAAAAATCCTTACCACTGGACCAACAGGCAACATCATGATAGATGGAAAGATTGAAATTGTCAACAATTTCATCTTACTTGGATCCACAAACAACATCTTTGGTAGCAACAGTAAAAAAATAAAAAAGATAAGTGTTGCTGGCTGTCAAGGATTTCTCTAAGATACAGAGAAGCTCAGTGTCAGTTTAGAGATTGAGATGTGCCTGATTCAAGTAATGGTCAGTTACTTCCTGTGCATCGCAAATTTGGACAACAAGAAGAATAACTGGCACCTCTGAACTGTGGTGCTGGAGAGGAGTACTGAATGTCCCATGGACTGCCATGAAAAAAAACACATGTCTTGGAGAAAGTTCAGCTAGAATTCTCCATGGAGGCAAGAGTGATGATGAAACTTTGTCTCATATACTTTGGGTATCTTGTTAGGAAGGGCTAGTCCTTTGAAATATGAGAATCAGCAAAAAAAGAGGAAGATCCTCTGCAAGATAGATTGACATGGTGACTGCAGCAGTGGGGTTTTTACTTTTATCAGGGATGTTGATGACAGATCAAGATAGGGCATTATTCAGATCTGTTGTTCATAGGGTCACTATGAGTGGTAATCAACTCAAGGGTACTCAAGAACAATATTGTTATTGCTTAAGATTTCATGTTAGCTCTTGCAGATCTTAGTAAATTCTCAGAAGCTTGTTGCAACATCGTGTGCAAACCTCTGTGAACTAACTCATCACTGAGTTCTAATTACTTTTGCATTTATACATGTCCCCTGCTGCTTCATAAAAATGAGAAGATACAGGACCTTTTTTAAAAAAAAAAAATCTCTGCACTCACTCAGGTTAGGACAGAACTTGATGTCTATTGAGTGCTCAGTGAGGGGGTAAAGAAGTTTTGGGAGCTTCATTAAGGATGCATTCTTATTTCCCTTTTTAAAAATTAATGGTTAAATGTCAGTACCACTAGGGGGCACAGAATTATAACAGAATTTTCCAATATCTCAGTTTAAAGTAGGCAGAAAGCGTCTATTGGCAGCCAGTTCACACAATTTAAAAATATATAGATATTGGTTGTAGAGTGGATTATATTTGGGGCTAGCAGGTGGGATTCTGGGAGGTGCGGGGAGGGGATTGTGTACCAATGAGGGAGTTTTTCTTTTGCTTTTTCAAGGAGAGGAGCAAATGGGGGGGGAGGGGTTTGTGCGGGGAGAAGGGTGCAACAATGAATGAATGGAATCCCAAAATCTCTGTAGATGTTCATTGAAATGAAAAATAAACAACCTAAA
>NW_006400005.1:3282762-3297353 GCF_000299155.1 Elephantulus edwardii
AAAAAAAAATATAGATATTAAAAAAATACAAATAACTTTATCCAAGTAACTTCCAGAAAGAAATGCTCAAGTCATTAGCTAAAAAATAAAGGGACTAAGATGTCAGAAAAAATGAAATCAAGTATAGGAAAATGCAATAAACAAGGTTTTATAAATAAAACCTAAAGGCTATATCAAGGAAAAGATAAAAATGTAAGTACATTTTCAAGAAATTGATACTGTGAGACTTGGGACTGTTAAAAATGTTTTATAAATTTCTATGCAGTGAAATTCTTATTTCTGCAGGAAAAGTGAAGAGAGATATTGTACGTATTTCTATGTTTATAATCAAACACAAAATTTTATTTTAATACAGCTAACAAATTTTCGATGCTTTTCTTTGGGAAAGAGAAACTGTCAAGATTGTAAACACACAGTACCAGGCTAAAATTCAATATTAAACAATGATATAATTTGGTAGTTAAAAACCCATTTTTGTTTTGTTTTTCCTTTCCATGGAGGTAGCGGGAGGCAGGGCATTAGATAATCCTAAATATTTGAATTCTAGAACAGCTGCTTATATTATTCACTGGACTTCTGGTGGCCTGGTGGTAAGAAGTTGAGCTGCAATCTTGAAGGCATGTGATTCTCCTTATGTTCAATTAACTGCTTCTGAAAACTCACCAGAGTGTCAGCTATGGGTCAGTTCTGACTCGACGGCACACAACAACAAGAACATCCATCACCTAAATCACTCTATTGCTGCGGTGTTATGTAGCATTGAATCTGATCCAACTCATAGCTGACCCTTTAGTGAGTTTTCAGAGACTGTAAATTGCACTGGAGGAGACTGCCTGTCCTTCTCCCACAGAGTAGCTGGAGGACTGGCAGCTCAACTCCTCACTGCTAAGCCACCAGAGCCCCTTTATATGACTCAGATACCTTTTACATGATAACTATTGCAGGATCAAGTGAAATAATTCTTGTAAATCACAGTGCCTATCGTCCCACTGCCCTCAAGTTCAACTAATAGTGACCCTCCTTCAAGTTTCTGAGTCTATAAATCTTTACAGATACAGATGACTGGTATTTTTCCTGCAGAGTCACTGATGGAATCAAATGGCCAATCTTTGGCTTAGCTGCTGAGCAATCAGTAAGTGCTCTCTGGATGGTGTAAACAGTTAAGCACTTAATGCTAACTAAAAAGAACCTCACAAAAAAAGACCCTGTTATCTATCTCTGAAAGGTCCTATTATGAAAACCTTTAGTGTGAAGTTCTAACTGGATCCCTTGGTAGCTGAACTGTTTACACAGTAAACAAATACTAAATATAGACTTTATTGTCTTTGACAATTTAATTTCATTATTTTAGTTCTTCTTTGTTGTCGTGCATCTTTGAGTTGGAAATGACTGATAGCTGACCCTCCAGCAGGTTTTCAGAGGCAATAAATGGCACAGAAGGAGATTGCCATTCTCCTGTGACACAATAGTAGATTTGAACCACATGCTTTCAGAAATGCAGCGCAGCTTCTTAGCACCACAAGTTGTTAAGTGTCATTGAGTTGGATATGACTTGTAATGATACTATGGACAACAGATCTAAAATCCTGCCCTATTCTGGGCTACCTTCATAATCTCTGACACACTGAAGCCCATTGCTGTAGTCTCTGTGTCAACCCACCTGGTTAGGGGTCTGCCTTTCCTTTGCTATCGCTTCATCTTTCAAAACATGGTGTCCCTCTCCAAAGAATAGCCTCTCCAAGCAACATGCCGAAAGAAAAGGAAATTTTTATTTGCAATCTGGTAGCTACTGAAATGAAAAACCACTGAAAAAGAAAAAAAAATATCCTAAGTTATTGCCAAGGAATTGAAACTGGCTCAAAGCTGATTCAACTTTGGGCTTCTGAAACTGTAAATCAGACAAGAAGATAACACATCTTTCTCCTTTGGAGTGGCTGATGAATTTGTACTACCAGAGAGAAGTGGGCCTTTATGTTAGCAGAACAACATCCTGGAACTCTACCATAAGAGCCCTGAATGAAAAGAATAAAACTTCACTGGAGCCCTTTTCTCACTATTTTCTGCTCCCCTCCCAACCTCTCCTTACATCCACCTTCACTCACACCCACACCTTTTCTGTCTCCCTGGGGCACAGACATTTCTGAGGAAGCCATGCTCCACTCACTGCATGGGATACAGTATTAGAACCTTTATATGCTCAGATCAGGTTCAGTTAATATCTAACGTCCTGAGTTCTCTGCTTGATTTCTGCATCTAGCATAAATGAGATGTTCTTCTCTCCAAAAGAGCACTATTTTTTCCTCCCTTCAACTTTTTGTTTGCATACATCCATTCATAAATATTTTATTTCATTCATGTACATTATGTTTTATATAGTCATATACATTGTGGTTTTAAAATATAATTACTTACTTTTAATCAATGCCTTTTTATCACCCTCTCACGTCAAATCCCCATTACACCTTGACTATTCCATCACTCACTACCACCTTCTGTCCATTAATCTCTGATGCCCTGTTGGATTTTTACACTCCTCCCCCTTCTTGCACCACTGTTCTCTCCCTCTCCTATTTTGTTTTTATTTTCAGAAGAGTTTGCTTATTGGGGGGCTTTTTACTTTCCAAATTAAATTGAGAATTCTACCAAACATTCAGAGATGAACCATCACTAGCTCTACTTAAATAATTTAAAAATATACACAAAGAAGGAACACTCCCAGAGTCATTCTATGACGAAAAAAAATAACTCTGATACCAGAAACATGCAAAGACATTACCAGAATAGAAAACTATAGACCATTATCACTCATGAATATAGATCCAAAAGTATTACAAAATCCTGGCCAATAGAATCCAATCATTTACCATGATCAACTGAGATTCAAAACAGGCATGGAAGGATGATTAAACATAAGAAACACAATTAATGTAATTCACCACATTAGTAAAACAAACTATAGGAACTACACAATCATAACAATTAATGCAGAAGAGACTTCCAACAAAATCCAACACTCCTTCCTCAAGAAATAGGATTAGAGGGAGATAGTTAAAAGCAGAACCGAAAGCCAACAAAATTTTCAGTGGAGAAAGACAAGAGGCATTCGCAAGCAAGGAATAGGCAAGGATGTCCACCATTACCATCAGTATTGTATTGCTAGTCCTAGCTAGAGTAATTAAGGAAGAGAAGAGAATAAAAAGGATCCAAATTGGCAAAGTGGAGGTAAAACTATCATTGTAGGCAGATGATATGATAGCGTTTATAGATTACTGTAAAACCTCAACAAAGCCCTATTAGATTGTTTAGAAGGATGGGCAAAGTGGCAAGGTGATTTCTCTATGACAACAAAGAAAGTACTGAAAAGAAAACAAACAAAAAACCCCCCAATATTATTTATAATAGCCAAACACATGATGAAATACTCAGGAATAAACTTAACTAGAGATACAAAAGACCTATATAAGGAAAAGTACAAAACACTACAAAAACTTTAAGAGATCTAATAAAATTGAAACGTATTCTCTATTCATGCATAGGAAGACATTGTGAAAATGACAATCCTACTAAAAGCAATCTACAACTTCAATTAAATCTCAATATAGGTATCAATCTCACTTTTCAAGAATGAAAATAGCAATTAATGATTGACAGGAAAAGAATGTACTATGGCATGTTAGGATGTATTTAAAACTATGAGAAAAATGTTTATTAAATTATTGGTTATTATATCCTAAGAAATGTTATGTTTATGATTCACTTATTACCTGATATGAGGAGAAAATCTAAGGTGATATGGTAGACCAAGTTTTCATTTAAGAGTCAGGAGACTTCAGTTCTATTTCTAGGCCTTCAAGGTAAATAGCTGATCTTTGAGTAAGTGAAGGAGTATCAGTCAGCCGTGGATTTCTGTTTCTTTGTCAGTAGATTTCCCTCTAGAGCTCTGATAGTATAGTCTGTAGGGATTGCACTGCAAATCTAAAAGCCTCCATTCCTCTGGTGGTTTGAATCCACCAGAGACTCCATGATAGAAGATGAGAAATCTCCTTCCAAGAGATGGGCTATCTTCAAGGCTGTCAATTTATAGTCTTGGAAGTCTAGGGCCAGCTATGAATCTCTTTAGATTTTATTACAGTGAGACCAAAATTTCTTTTGTTCTAAAACTTGAAATTCTAATTTTAATACAGCCCTGGTCAGCTCAGAAATCTAACACGGCCAGAAATGTACGATCTGCACAGGATAAAAACTGATGAATGGAACCTTCTAAAGATTAAATCCCTATGTGCATCAAAAACTTTTTCCAACGTGGTGACAAGAAAAGAACAAGCATTTGGCAATACCTTCTCAGACAAGAGTCTCATAACAAAAGTTTATAAAATACTTACTACTGGGCAATTACAAAATGAACAAAAGACATGGAAAGAATTTTCACAGAGGAAGATATTCAAATGGCCAACAGACATATGAAGAAATGCTCCAAATCACTGGCTATAGGAGAGATGCAAATCAAAACCACAATTGGATACCATCTCAATCCAGTAGCAGTGACAAAATTTAATAGGACAGCAAGTAATAAATGTTGGAGAGGCTGTGGCAAGATAGGAACTCTTACATTGTTGGTGTGATTGTACAATGGTACAACCACTCTGCAAGGTAGTTTGGCATTTCTTAAAAAAACTGAACATGGAAATTCCATATGACCCAGCTATCCCATTGCTTGGAATATACCCAAAGAAAAATAAGAACTGAGGCTCAAACAGAAACTTCTACATGCATTGCTAGTGTGAAATGATAATTCATTGTTGTTTTCTTTTATATCCCTCTCTCTAATAGCTAGTGATCTTGAACATTTCGTTGTGTGTTTGTTGACTATCTGAATATCCTCTTTGGTAAAAGAAATTTTCATATCTTCTGCCAACTCCAAATACTTAAAATATTATAGCTTGGAATTTGTTTATATATAAACATAAATATACATATATATATGTGTAAATATATATAAATATGTATAAATATATAAATATATATATGTAAAAAAAAGATCAGGGAAAAAGGAGAAGTTATTTTCTATATGTAAGCTCTTGTCCTGTTTCTAAAAGATTCAGTGTTGCCTATTTTTCTTTCTCTAGAAGTAATTTCCTCAGTTCCTGAGACTTTGTAGGCCACTACATTTACTGATATAGGCTGAATTTTGCCTGTAGAAACAATTAAAATACAAAAATATTTATCCAAGCTTCCTCAGTATTTGCTCAATTAAAATGCCAACAAAGAATGTTCCCTAATAACACAAGCTTTTCTTTCTAAAGTTTACTGCTCCTTGTGGCAGTCTTTCAATACTCTTGGATTTCTAGTTTGTGTTACGCTCTGGTGAGCCAGAACCCAATCCATAGCTGACCCTCCAATGGGTTTTTTTAAAGGAAGTAAGTCGCACTGGAGGAGATTGTCCATCTTTCTCCTACACAGGAGCTGATGGACTCAAGGCTCGTTATCTTCAGGTTGGCAGCACAGTGTTTTATTACTAAGCCACAACAATTCTCTATATTTCAAGTTAAGAGACCAAATAAGAGAGACCATAGATTTGTTCAACATTGGCAAGCTATTAACCACACTGTTATTACTAGTTTTCTTGTGGTCCAAACTCTGATTTATTATTTTTAATGAACTGCAAAGGGTACTAACAGGTCTTTCCTGGAAAAGATGAAACCAAGCTGTTCCTTGAAAGCAAGGATTTTGAGACTATATCTCACATACTTTGGGCATGTAGCCAGGAGGAACCAGTCTTTGGAGAGGTCATGATGTTTGGAAGAGTGTAGAGACAACACAGGAGAGGAAGAATCAAGGTTGAGACAGATTGACCTAATAATTGAGTAGTAAGGGAAGTATTTCAGAGAAAGTGAGATTGTCTTATAGCAGGGTTCAGAACTATTGTACTATTTTAGTAGTACTCGACTTGTCAGCACATAACAACAAAACAACAATGTTCCTCTAGATAACATGAGACTTACAATTATTGATCTTTATAGTTCTTTCCAAGTTACTTCTATACACTCTGCAAGCAAATGCTTGTTTGCCTTCGTCTGGGAACGGCTACAAATTATATGAACTCTAATTTCACAACAAGATTTTACTGAATCTCCTTTTTTTTTAAGCCTTATATGTGGACTATCCCTAATCCTAACCCTTTACAATTTGTAAACAAATTTGTATTATTGTAATATGTTATATATGAGCCTCTTCTGCCTCCTTGCAAATATATGCTGAAAATAGTGTAATCTCAATAAAACATTTAGTTGATGGAAAACATAAATTTGATAAAGAAAACAAACAGATTCATCCTGGAGAGGGTTAAACCAGGTTGCTGCTTGGAGGCAAGGATTCTGAAGCTTCATCTGACATACCTTGGACATGTTGTAAGGAGGGACCGGTCCTTGGAGAAGGACATCATGCTTGGGAGAGTGAAGGGACAGTGCAAGAGGGGAAGACCCTCTATGAGGTGGATTGATTCAGTGACTGGGGTAATTGGGATAAGTGTGCCAGAGGCAGTGAGATTGGCACGGGATAGAGCAGGGTTTAGGGCTGTTGTACATAGGGTCGCTATGAGTCTCAAGCAACTCAATGGCACATAACAACAACAACAACAACAAAGAAATATGACACATGGCCTAGTTTTCTGTCAAATATTCAGGTTATCTAACTTAGACAAAGGACCTGGGAGTTCAGAACCATAGTCTTGGAACACTAAAATAAATTGTCATTATAATTACAAAGGTGATATTCTATATTCTTCTTTTGTGAGTAACAATTAAAGTCTTAAAAGTTTATAATGGTGCAAGTATAATAGTATACCCATGTAGAACAGAGAAGAGTGTTGGTTTTGTGTACTTTAGAGCAGGAACCAGCCCATATCTGATCCTCCAGTGGGTTTTCAGAGGCAGTTAATTGCATGGGAGGAGATTGCCCATCCTTATCCCACAGAGCAGCTGGTGGCCTCGAACCATGTTCCTTCAGGATTGCAGTGTAGCTTCTTGCCACTAGGCCAAGAAGAGTGTAGAAAACAAAAAATGCCAGGGAAGAGCCTTGTCAAAAGGACTAATACACCACGTGAACTCCAGCTTCAAGACTCTAAACTGACATAATTAATGGTTCCCAGCTACCATTGCTGACTACTCTGAAAGGGGTCATACTAGGCAGTCCTTGATAAGAGTGGGAAAACAAATGCAATAAAAATATTTAGATAGACTAAGTTTATTGTATAGCAGAACTCTCAATACACAATTCTTAGACATACCTTTCAAGCCTGGATGGTTGAACTCATTCTATTGCTCAACTTTCAGATAAATTATAAACAGATCTAGAAGTTAAACTAGGAAGAAAAAGGATGAGCAATCTGGTATCTTGCTACTTACAACCTCTAAAAACAACAATATACACATACACACACAAATCTGCACAAATAATTTCTGTTAATCCTAAACTGAAAGAAGCTATTTTTGCCTTCTCTATTCTGAGGGGTGGGGTAGGGATTCCTTAAGAGGGTTCCAAGGAAACTGGCTACTGATAAACCTGTTCTCTACTTTTTATTTTTTAAATCCCAGTATGTTATTGCTGTTGTTATGTGCTATCGAGTTGCCTGTGACTCCTATCAACCCTATGTACTCACTGACTCAGACACACCTACCCTCATTACACCAGTTACGGTATCAATCTATCTCATCCAGGGTCTTCCTCTTGTGCTCGGTCCCCCCACCCTTCCAAACAAGATGTCCTTGTCCAAGAACTGGTCCCTCCTGGACACATGCCCAAAGTATGTGAGACAGAGCTTCAAAATCCTAGCCTCCAAGGAGAAAGTTGATTTCACTCTCACCAAGACAGACCTATTTGTTTTCCTGGCAGTCCATGGGTTCTTCAAGACTCTTCTCCAATACCACAGTTTAAAAGCATTGATTAGTCTTCTGTCATCCTTAGTTATTGTCCAGGTCTCTGATGCATAGCAAGTAATTGTGAATACCATGGCTTGATCAGACGCACCTTAGTCTCTAGACTGACATTGTTGATTCTCTCAGTACTTTGGAGAAGTCTCTAACAACAGATTTTCCAGATGCAATTCATCGTTTGATTTCCTGATTGCTGATAACAAGATGCAATAAGCGATTCTTAACAACTCCAATCTCTTCTTCATCTGTCATGGTGTTGCCAATTGGCCCAGTGGTTAAAATCTTTGTTTTCTTGATGTTAAGCTTCAATCCACATTGAACACTACAATCCTTGACTTTCTGCATTCTCCTTAGTTTCAGCAACCAAGGTTGTGTCATCTGCCTAACATAGGTTGTTGATGAGTCTTCATCCAATGCTGATGACACATTCTTCCTTATAAAGCTCAGCCTCCCAAATGATCTGTTCTGCATATAGATTGAAAAGGTATGAAGACAGAATGCATCCCTAATGTACTGCTTTCTTGATTAGGTTTGCAGTGTTCTCTTGCTCTGTTCTGCTTCCTGGTCCACATTTAAGTTTCACATGAGCACAACTAAGTGTTCTGGGATTCCCATTCTGCTCATGGTTAGCCACAATTTGTTGTCATCAACACAGTCCAACACCTCTGCATAGTCAATGAAACACAGAGAGACCTTCTAGTATTCTTTGTTTTCTGCCAATATCCACCTGATATTGGCGATAATGTCTCTAATGCCATGACTTCTAAACACAGGTGGTATTTCTGGCAGTTCTCTGTTGATGTACTGTTCCAATTGATTTTGGATAATCTTCAGCAGGATCATACATGTGTGCAATATTAATGATATTGTTCGATAATTTCCACATTCTGTGAGAACACCATTTTTTTTTTTAAATTGGAATACATACGGATCTCTTCCAGTTTGCTGGGTATTTGTCCTCCAGCTTTCTTGGCACAACCTGGTGAGCATGTCCAGGGAACCATTTGTTTCCTGGAAAATATCAATTGCCATTCCATTAATTCCTGGGTCCTTGTTTTTTGCCAATTCCTTCAGTACCTTCTCCTTCATTACCACTGCCTCTTGATCATGTATTATTTCATTAGATATTTCTGTGTCAGCTTTTTTTTTTTTTTGGTATAGTGACTCTGTGTACTCCTTCTAGCTTCTTTAACTATTGTAACTCGAAGTTTGAATTTGTTCTTGAGTTTTTTTCAGCTTAAGAAGTGTTGAGCGAGCTCACCCTTTTTTGTTTTCCAAATCCAGCCTGTTGCACATTTCATTATAATACTTTATTTTGTCTTCCCAAGCTGCCTTTTGAAATCTTTTGTTCAGCTCAACTTCTTTATTTCTTCTTTGCCTTGGTTCTTGGCACTCTAGTGCAATAATGACAGTCTCTTCTGACATCCGCCTTGGTCTTTTCTTTCTCCTTAATTTTATAATGACATTTTACATTCTTCATGGATAAAATACTTGATATTCTCCCACAACTCATCTGACCTTCACACATTAGTGTTTAAGGTCTCAAACCTGTTCCTGAGATGATCTTCAAATTTAAGTGGGATAAAGTCAAGATCAAACTGGTTCTTGTAGATTTCATTTTATTTCCTTCAACTTCAGTTTGGACTTGGATATGAGTAGTTGATGGTCTGTTCCACAATTAGCACCTGGCCTAGTTTTCACAGCTGATATTGAGCTTCTCCAACAATTGTTTTTTCCACAGATGTAATCCATCTTATTCCTGTGTAGGCCATCAGGTAAGGCCCATGTGAATAGTCATTGTGTTTATTATAAAAGATATTTGCAAAGAACACATCATTGATTGCACAGAATTCTATCATTCTGTCTGCAGCCTCATTTCTGTCACCAAGTCCATGTTTCCTGACTACTGGTCCTTCTTTCTTATTCCCAACTTTTGCATTCCAGTCACTTATTATTAATGCATATTGGTGGCATGTACTGTCAATTTCTGTTTGCAACAGTTTGTAGAATTCATCTATACCCTCCTCTTTGGCTCTGATTATTGGTGCATAAAACTGAATGATACTTGGAATGTACTTGGGGCGGCGGGAGGGGTGGGGGGTGGTGTGTCCCAGGGAGGGAGTGTTTCTTTTCCTTTTAAAAGAGAGGAGCGAATGGGGGTGGCAGGGGCGAGGGCTGGGCAGGGAGAGAAGTGCAGCAATAAATGAATGGAAATCCAAAATCTCTGCAAATGCTCATTAAAATTATTAAAAAAAAATAAAGCTTAAGAAAATAGAAACTACAACTGAATGATAGTGGTATTAACAGGTCTTCCTTGGATGTGTATGGATATTATCCTGTCACTCACAACATTTTATTTCAAGATGGATCTAGAATTTACTTTTTTAACTATAAAAGCAACTTCATTTTTTCCTCACCTTCTAACTTGCAGCTTAGTGGATCATAGGACTGCCTGATTAAAAATGTCCCATGCCAATCCATTTCATTTCACCTACCCCTAGTATGTCAATATTTCTGTTACATTTCTTCCTTAAAAATCCCCAGTTTTCCTACATTCATACTTCTCACATTCCATTTTCCAATCATTAATGTCTGTCTGCAACTGTTCCTCCTCCTTTGTGATTCCTGGTACAAAGGCTTAGCTTCTGGTAAGGTATCTGCTAGTTTAATCTAAGTGTGCCCTATTAAATAATAAAAGCCCACATAGACAGACTATGTCAAGGCTTTGATTAAATAATAAAAACCCACATAGACAAACTATGTCAAGGCTTTGATTTATTCTAGGCATTTTTATCTTGATTGTCTTAAACTTCTGGCCCACTCCATATCTTTTGAAGGCTGAAGAAGCAGGTAATACACAGAGAAGAAACATCTAACATCCTCCTGACACCACCTCTGGAAACTATGTGTATTGGAAAGGTATCATTTTTTTATTATTAATTTCAATGAACATTTACAGAGATATTGGATTTCCATTCATTCATTGTTGCACTTTTCTCCCCGCCCACCCTACCCCCACCCCCAGTTCGCTCTTCTCCTGAAAAGCAAAAGAAGAACTCCTTCATTGGTATACAATTCCCCACACAGCACCACCCCCACCCCAAGTATACTGGAAAGGTATCATTTTTAAGGACCTATTAAACTACCAGTGGAAAGAATCTGCTTTAGTCTTTTCTACCAATCCATTCCTACTACTCATTTGTCAAATTGTCATAGTATCATGGTATAGATATTGTTGTGATGTTCAAAACTGTGACAATATTTCAAACACCATCAGGTTTCAGTGGAGCTTCCAAACTAAGACGAACTAAGAATAACTTTGTTGTTGTTGTTTCATTTCGTTGAGTATGGCCCATCGTGACCTTATGAACAACAGATCTGAACCCTTTCTTATCCTGTGCCATCCTCACACTTCCTGACACAATACAGCCCATTGCAGCAGTCACCGTATCAATCCAGCTGGTTGAGGGTCTTCCTCTCCTTCACTGAGCCCCTATCTTTCTGAACGTCACATCCCTTGTCAAAGAATAGCCCCACCTAGCAACCTACCCAAAGTATGTTAGGAAAAGCTTTATCATCTTTGCCTCTAAAGAGAACTGTGGGTACAGTCACTCTGAGACTTATTTGTCCTTTTGGTATTCCATGGGATGTTTAGTACTCTTCTCCAACACCACCACTCAAAGGTATAAACTCTTCTTCTGTTATTCTTATTCATTGTCCAGCACTCAGATGCCTAGCAAGTGATCAAAAAGACCATGGCCTCAATCAACCACACTTTAGTCCTCACAATGACATCATTACTCCTCAGTAATTTGGAGAGGTCCCTAACTGCAGACTTTCCCAATGCAATATGTCTCCTGATTTCATGACTGTTGGGGCTAAGGATGTTAATTATACAGATGACTAAGATGAAGTTATTGACAATTTCAGTCTTTTCTCCATCTATCATGATTTTGCCTACCAGTACATTGGTAAGAATCTTTGTCTTCTTGACACTGAAATACAATCCATATGGAAGGGTGTATTCTTTGCTCTTCTGCAACAAGTGCTTAATGTCCTCCTCACTGTCAGCAAGCAAGGTTGTATCATCTGCATAACGCAGGTTATTGATGAGTCTTCCTCTGATCTTAATGCCACATTCTTGTTTTTATAGAGTCCAGCTTCTCGAATGATTTGCTCAGAATACAAATTGAGTAGGTATGGAAAGTGAATACAACCTGGATGTACTCCCTTCTTAATTTTAAACCATGTAATGGCCCTTGCTTTATTTGCACAATTGCCTCTTGGTCCAGGCGTAAGTTTTGCATGAGCACAAGTTCCAGGATTCCCGATTTTCTCAGTGACAGCCATAACTTGATATAATTCACAATCAAATGCCCTTCTTGTATGTATTAAGAACAACCAACTTCAGAAAAAACTAGCTCATGGAAAAGTCATAGTTATCAACAAAACATTGTCTGATATGGGGCCATAAGATGAGCCCCTCAAGTTAGAAGGCACTCAAACTATGACTAGGAAAGAACCGTCTCTTCAAAGCAGATTTGGCCTTAGTGGCATGGACAGAGTAAATATTTCAAGACCTTCATTTATTGATAAGGCAAAACTAAAAATGAGAAAAAATAGCTACAAACATTTATTAGTAATTAGAATTCAGAATGGACAAAATATGAATCCTGGAAAACTGGAAGTTGTCAAAAATGAAATTAAATGTTTGAAGGTGAACTGGTGTCAACAATTCTAAATCATAAGCCATACATGTAGTATGCTGGGAATGGTAAACTGAAGAGGAGGAGCATTAAGCATTTATAGCATAATAGCATTTATAGTTAAAACTAGCGTTTCAAATTCTATTCCAAATTACAGTATTGTCAGTGATAGGATAATATGTATATGCCCACAAGGAAAACCAGTTAACAAGACTTTTACCAACCTTTGCAACCTGAAATAGGCCAAACATGAACTCAAGTTGTTGTTGTTGTTGTTGTTGTTGTTGTTGTTGTTGTTAAGTGCCATCGAGTCACAGGTGACTCATAGCGACCTTATGAAGGAAAGTCCTCAAGGCTTGTGCGTCTTTCATCTTCTCTCCAGATTCATAGGGTTTCCAGAGACAAGCTATTATGAAAGTGGATGCCATTCCTGCTTCCAAGCTTGTTTTAACCAGGGAGTTCCACCCAACACTGTCCACCATGGGTAACCAACCATTAACACATTTGACACATCAGTGTCACAGTGTTCAGCCTCACAGCAATCACAATTTACCACTGTACGGCAAGTGGACATACCAGGGCTAAACGACCTAGAGGAATGTTTGAACAAAAATAATGAAAGATAGGCTCAAGGGCCGCGGATTAAAAGTCACCCACCTTTGGCTTGGTAGTATCGCCTTCAGTCAACTGGGCCAGCTGATCTCTCTCTATGTTGATGTTATTGTTATTAAGTGCCATAGATGACTCATAGCGACCTTTCCCTACTTCAGTGTTTCCCATGGAGATGACTTTGATGTGGATGGACTTGCCAGGCTCTTTTTGCTTCGGCATGTTATCCTTCATTGCCCTAGCTCTCTTGGGGCCACCTGCTTCAGTGTCCTCTAGTTCACCAAGCCAGCCCTTCCTTCAGGCCTCCTCATCCAATGGCAGAACCGTTGCTCGTATTACTGCCTCACCGGCCAGGCTCACCATCCCAGCTGCTTGGATAAATATTGGTGATTGGAAACCAAAAGTTGAAAATAAAAGAAGATTGAAAACATAAGCTGGAAATAAAGGACACTGGCAACAGGAATGACACTGGAAGTTTTATTTCATATACATTCAATGTTATATTTCTCACAAAGACTTTTTTTAGCAACAACATAAATGTAGACCTCATAATATGTAATACATGAGAATCTGTGGAAAGAAATAATTGAGAAACTCAATATTAGGTAAGAAACTGCACAAAAGACCATATGAAAGCTCAAGTTGAAGCTAAAAAAATTCTAAAATCTAACTCAAGCTTCAACTTGAGTATGTTGTGGTTGTTATATGCCATCAAGTCGCTTGCAACTCATAGCCCTAAATCCTGCTCTATCTGTACCAATCTTATTGTCTCTGACACACCTAAACCCATTACCCCAGTAACTGAGTCATTCTGTCTAATCGAGGGTCTTCCTCTCTTGCATGCTCCATCCTCTCTACATCCTCCAAAGCATGTCCAAAGGACTGGTTCTTCCTTGCAACATGTCCAAAGTATGCCAGACAAAGGTTCAGAATCCTTGCCTCCACGGAGTAGTGAGGTTTCACTCTCTCTAGAGATTGATACTTGTTCCCGTTCCAAAGAAAAGTGACCCAAGAGAGTGTGGAAATTATTGAACAACATCATTGATATCACATGCAAGCAAGATTCTGCTGAAAATTATCCAAAAACGTTTGGAACAATATGTCAACAGAGAACTGCCAGATGAGCAGGCTGGATTTAGAAGAGTCATGGTACTAGGGATGTTATAGCTGATGTTAGCTGGATCTTGGCAGAAAGCAGAGAATACCAGAAGAATGTCTATCTGTACTTCATTGACTATGCAAAGGCTTTTGACTGTATGGATCACAACAAGCTATGGCTGACTCTGAGAAGAATGGGAATCCCAGAACATTTGATCGTGCTAATGTGAAACCTATACTTGGACCA
>NW_006400005.1:3298513-3299016 GCF_000299155.1 Elephantulus edwardii
TCCAGCACCACACCTCAAAGGCATCAATTCTCCTTCTATCATCCCTAATCATTGTTCAGGTTTCTGATGCATAGCAAGTAATTGCAAAGACTGTGGCCTGGATCAGGGCACACCTTAGTCTCCAGCCTGACATCGTTGCTCTTCAGTAATTTGAAGAGGTCTCTGACAGCAGACTTTCTCAGTGCAATTTCTCTTTTAATTTCCTAGATACTGGTACCAAGAGTGTTGATTGTGAAGCCAAGCAAATTAACGCTATCAGCAATCTCAATCTCTTCACCACCTACCATGATTCCGCCAATCAACTTGAGTATATCTCATCTCAATTTAGAGATCATCTCAAGAATGGTTGTCATGCATTTACCACTATTGAAGACCAAATGAGTTCTTAGACGAATCAAGAAAAAAGAAAATGTTCTGTTAAATTTTGCTATTTTGACTGGGGTGAAATGATATCTCATAGTTGTTTTAATTTGCATCTCTCTTAGGGCTAGGGATTTTGAGCA
>NW_006400005.1:3301031-3323200 GCF_000299155.1 Elephantulus edwardii
GAGGAGGGTGGAGAGAATGGTGCAGCAATGAAGGAGTGAAAGCCCAGAATCCCTGTGAATGTTCATTGAAACTAATAAAATTTAATAATAAAAAAGAAAGAGCAGGTGCAGCAATTGGGTCAAACATCGCAATGATTGTGAAGATGCCATAGATGAGGGTTATATTTGGTTGCATGTGGGGTCACTATACATAGGAAACTACTTGAAGACCAATAACAGCAACTTGAAAAGGAACAACAACAACAACATGGAAACAGCTGAGTCCAACCTTCACTAACTCCACAAAAGGAAACTCCCCATCAATAGCCTTTACAGTTGTTGTTATTATGTGCCATCAAGTTGCTTGAACCTTCACAGTACCAAATAAATAGAGGGTCAGACAGACATGGCTCTACACACTCCTACACTTCTACTAGTTAATGAGTGTGATGTTCATTGCAAACTGACTCACAGTCTTAACTTAATTCACAGTTGGGGGACTATTAAGGAGATAGGTTAAGAGTTGGAGATGGCAAAGGCTATCACACAATGAAAGTCCAAGTTTGGGTGAAGAGCAGTCGCAAGCCAGGTTAACAGCAAGACCAATTCCTCAGACCCAATTAGTCGAGACAACTTCTCAATCATCAAGTGAAGTCCAAGTTCTGTCCAGCACTACAAATGCAAGTAGCCTCTGATTTCCTCAATTATCCTATAAACTTTGTCTCATAGCAGTCACAAGTCAGCTCTTCCTTCAACTGTCCATATATCGGGAACCTGAACTCTGACTCTGTCAGGCTTTGCCTCACCAATCTCTCTACCATCTGGCCTGTCCCTCTTAGGTGGTTCCCACAGTGGTAGATGATGTAGAAGGTGATAATCAGAGGTGAATCATGTGTCTTCAGTTGAGGCAGCTGGAGACTATGCCCCCAGAGGGGGGTGAGGCAATGGCTTAAAAAGTCATTTTCAAAAGTTCTAACACCACAGCAACCAACCTCTATTCTGTATGACTAGACAGTCAAACCTTGAATTTATTTGTCACAGTGAAACTGTCAAAACTCTAATTGTCTGGATTGTGCAAACAACAGGGGCTTAGAAACTTACTTTTAAGTGCCCTGATAGCTATAAGGAGACACCTTCAGAAATAGACAGCTAATTCTAAGATCATGGAAAAGGACTTCCTGCAGCTAGTTGAAAGTTTTGGACTCAACCTTGTAATTTTACTATCCTTGTGATTTTAGGTATTCTTTATCACTGTGATATCCTTCCCTTGTAAGAGTATTTTTGTTCTCTTATGTAGGTTACCCAACGAACTGTTTAGACTTTAGCTGTTATTGTATGTTATTTGCCTCATTATAGTATTTCTGGATCATTTTTCTTTATTATAAAGTTCTTAAGTTCTTTCCTGCTATTTTCTCTATATTTTGTTGACACTTGGAAAATTAATTGCTAAATTGGTCTTGGAGAAAGACTCATCAATAGCCTGCACTATGAACATGATACAATATTGCTTGCTGAAACTCAGGAAAACCTGAAGCATTTGCTGAAGAAGGTCAAGGACTGCAGTCTCCAATGTCAACTGAAGCTCAACATAAGGAAAACAAAGATTTTCACCACTGGGCCAATTGACAATGTCATGATAGACGGAGATTGAAATTGTTAACAATTTCAGCTTGTTCTTCTTCATAATCAACACTCTTGGTACCATCAGTCAGGAAATAAAAAGATGAATTGTATTAGGACAATCTGCTGTCAGGGACATTCTCCAAAGTGCTAAAGAGCAATAATGTCAGTCTAGAGACTAAGGTGTGCCTGATACACACCATAATATTTGAAATTTACTTGTGCGTCAGAGAGCTGGGCAATGACTAAGGATGATGGATAAGAAGAACCGATGCCTTTGAGTTGTAGTACCAGAGAAGAGTACTGAACATACCATGGACTGCCAAGAGAACAAACAGATCTGTCCTGGTGAAAATGAAACCAGGCTTCTCCTTGGAGGCAAGGATTTTAAAGCTCTGTCTAACGTACTTTTGACATGTTTCCAGGAGGTACCAGTTCTTGGAGAAGGACATCATGCTTGGAAGTGTTGAGGGACAGGGCAGGAGAGGAACACTCTGTAGGAGATGGATTGACACAGTAACTAGGGTAATGGGTGCAGGTGTGTTGAAGATGGTGAGATTGGCTCAGGATAGAACAGAGTTCAGAACTATTGTGCCTAGGGTCACTATAGGTGACTCGATGGCACGTAACATCAACAAATTAGTCTGTATGATAATTTTTACTATTTTACCATCCTTATACTTAATGATATTGTTATCTGCAATACTGATGTAGATTTGATACATCAAATGGGCTATCCATATAAAACTATGACACTCTTCTGATTCAAAAGTATATCCTTTAGTGCTTTCCTCTTAATTTTACCTATTTCTGAATGGAAGTAGCCTTAGGGGCATAGTGCATTATATGTGGAGATGCTAATCAAAAGTTTAGAAGTTCAAATCCACTGCTTATCTGAAAGAGAAAGGTTGGAAATATCCTCTTGTAAACATTTACAGCCCTTGGAATCCCAATGGAAGGCTTTCATGAGTTGGAATTAACTCACCAATAGTGGATTTTGGTTAATTTCTATTTCTGAGTGGACTCTAACAGATGCTCTAGTTTTGGACGTAGTACTCTTTTTCTTGTCAATTTTCAAGGTTGTTATTGTTATGTGCCATCAAGTCACTTGACACAGTGATTCTATGCACAACAGCTCTGGACCACGTTCTCTCTTGAGCCAGTCAATTCCAATAAGTGCCTAAATTTGAGATGATCTGGAACTAGGATGATTATTCATAGAAAATGACTTGAAAAAGCCAACAAATCTGTTCTATTCCATAATAAACACACACAGACAGGCACACTCCATATGGATTTGTTTTTATGTGGAGGGTCATTTTATTTAAAAATTTTAAAAAAATCCCCAAAACCCTTCCATTGAATTTTATCCTTGAACACTGAGATCAAAGGACCTTCAGAATACTCAGAATTATATTAAATATCAACTCATGTTCTGGTAGTCTGCAGATACACTAAAAACTGTTGCTGTCAAGTTGATTCTGCCTCATAGTGACCCTATCGCAACTATGTAGCAACTAGTGAACCAAAATGTATGAGAGCAAGAATGTTCTCAGACAATCCTGAATGGCTTGGTAGTTTCTTCAGGCCTTTATAGTTAGAAAATTCCATTTGCAATATACAGGCTACCATGTACTCAATAGCCAATAACATTACTAATGTAAGTAATAAATGACTCACTCACTCATTGGTGTCGAGGTGGGACCAACTCACAGCTGACCTTCCAGCAGGTTTTTGTAGGCTGTAAATAGACAGGAGCTAACTGAGCAGCTTTTTTTCTTCAGACTTGATGGTGGATTTGAACTTCAGGTTTCCTTTGGGAAAGCAGCACAGAGACTCCGTAAGGACTGGCCGCCAGAGCTCCCGTTACACTCAATGGCCAATAAAAAAAGTGATGACTTCTATCAAAAGTCTAAAATCTTTTCCTAACACGATTCTGGACATCAAAATAACTTTTGAGTATCTTCTTTCCCAGCAAAGGGGTGTTTGTACCATCACCAATATCTCATTTTGATCCTGGATAAACTCTTTTTGGAGAAGTAGAACTAGACATTGCCAAAGTTCATATGAAAGCCATTTAGTTATATACACTTCCCTCTATGACCATTTAATTAAAAAAAAAAAAGAATAGATGGCTGCAAAAAGACATTTCTTTAAAAATTATAATCTATATGTGCTGGAGTAGAGTCTTGAACATACCATGAACTGCCAAGAAAACAAATAGGTCTTAGAGAGGGTGAAACCAAGTTTCTCCTTAGAGGCTAGAATTTTGAAGCTCCATTATGGCAAGTGGCCAGGAGAGACCAGTGTTTGGAGAGGGACATCATGCTGAGAAGGGTAGAGGGACAGCGCAGAAAAGGAAGACCCCAGATAAGATAGATTGATACAGTGACTAGGCCAAGAGGGGCTGGTGTGTTAGGTTCAGTGAGACTGGCTCAGTACAGGGCAGGATTCAGAGCTGCTGTATATAGGGTCACTATGGGTTGCAGGTGACTTGATGGCACATAACAGCAACAACAAATATGTCTTGGAGAAAGTGTGACCAGTATGCTCTTTGGAGGTAAGAACGATGAAACTTCATCTCACA
Organism: Elephantulus edwardii; assembly: GCF_000299155.1. Classification (NCBI taxonomy): domain Eukaryota; kingdom Metazoa; phylum Chordata; class Mammalia; order Macroscelidea; family Macroscelididae; genus Elephantulus; species Elephantulus edwardii. The sequence goes on from NW_006400005.1 coordinate 3,305,218, forward strand.
TCCTGTTGTTAGGATTGCTCAGTCCTTTGACAGAGACATCATGCTTGGAATGGTGGAGGATCAGCATTGGAGAGGAAGAGCCTCAAGGGGATGCATTTATTTACCTGGTGGCTGACTAGCAGTGGGCTAACGTATATCAGAGATGGTGAAGATGGTACAAGATAAGGCCAGGTTCCAATCTATTGTTCATAGGGTCACGCTGACTTATTATTCTAAGTATTCCTTCCTATGGTTCTAAAAATAGAGGCTGTAATTTAGAGCTTTGATATCATGTAACTTCTTGTAGAACTTTACCACCTTCAGCAAATAATAGGTTTCTGAGGAAATGCTTTTCATGTTGGACAAAGGAGAACATGCAGCATGTCCCACAAAGCATGTGTATGCATAGATTGCAGAAAATCTGTTTGCTAGGATGGTTTGAAAAGTCTCTGTCAGAAAATCAGTCTGTTAACTTTGAAGAATTTTTATTTGCTATTGTCTTATGGCTCTATCTAATGCCAAGTCCCCCTGGGACCATGTTCTCTCTTTACCAGTATTTTATATAAAAGCTCACTTCTCTCTCAGAACACTAGAACACTTGATACTTTCATTTTGTACTCCATGTTTCCCGATCTGGGCTGTATTCTGCTTCTATAGAGTTAGCTTGTCTTACATTTTCACAGAACCACAAGCATAATTATTGAGGGTAGATCAGGGTGGAAGGGTTTGGGTAAGCTAGAAAATGAGGAAATTTGGAGGAGAATAGTCTAGTCACTTATTTGTTGTTGTTGTTTTTAGCCCGCCCAAATTGAGTTATCCTGTCCTTCTATAGTGATTGCAGAAAAAGTCTACTTTGTGCAACTGTAGCTCATCTATGTAGTTTTCAATATAGCTATTTCAGAGTACCTTTCAGAAGAATACTATGGGAGAAAAAATACTGTAAAAGATAACATTTCTATTAACTTTTTCCAATAAAAGTCCTCTCCATGTAGACTTCAAAGAGCCCCCATGGGTATAAAATTGTAGGCAGGTACTGTCTAAAGTGTACAAAGAATGAATAATGAATAACTAAACTCAAAGGACAGAGAGTGCTGGTTAATTCAAGTGTTGCACACCAAGAATAAACATTTTCATTTGAAAGAATCTGCCATTTACCTTCACAATAACAACTAATACATCAGAGATAATGTCCTGATGTAATCAAGGCACACAACTACATTGTTTCACTCTTTGTCAAATATGCTTACCCCTCTTCTGATACAGAGTTTTGATATCCCTGCAAAAAGAACTAATGAAAGGCAGTTTCCTAGCAACATCTTTCTTCAAAGGATCAGCAACCAAAAAAGCTTAACAACATACACCTCATACTCCCCCCACCCCCGAAAGTTAATTCCTACCTTTTAAGGGAAGTCATAGATGCTGAGGAAACAAGACATGTATGCAATATCTCTTGGAGAGAGTGCAGCCTCCCTTGGCTGTATAATCCCTGCATACAAGGGCAGGATTTTTTACCTGCCTTTCTGAATGGCAATAAACAGAAACACTGAAACAAAATGGTTTGCTATTTGCCAATGTTTCAGATGCCTATTGACAGATGGAACACTGATTCTTAGAAACCCTTAACTAATTGTCTGTGAATGCTTGGGTGAGTGAGCTTTTCCAGGGCTTTGTAACTGAAGGTTATAGATGACTTTAAAAGTCCTTATCAGCTGCAAATTGTTACTGATTACAGTATCATTTAAAACTCCCCCAACATAATTCACCCAAAATATATCAAACCCATATAGAGTTTGCTTAATAGCATCACAGTGTCATTAATCGTATCCCTGCCCAATCCTGAAGCATCATTTGGAAATTAAGCAAGTGGCTTTCTTTTGGGGTGTTTCTGCATCTTTTCTTTCTAGAGACGTCCTGCCTTCACAGGGGATCTCTATCCCTGCTGGTGAGATGGAAGGAACCTGACTTACCCAGTGGTAACTGAACTCTGAAAGAAGGAAAATAGCTTGGTTAAGAGGAAGTGGTTTTCATGTTACCGCCTGCAGAAAAGTCGCGTTTTTCAACTTTGAAGCGTGCACACGAGTCATTTTAAGCATCTAGATCTTTTACCCTGAAAGTCCCTGCACAGATATTCCGCGGGGAGTCTAAATATAGCAACAGCAAACTCCCCCCGCCCCCAGTCCAGTCTCAGGCAGCTCCAGGATTGAAGAGCCTGCTCCAGGGCGCTTTTCTGCATCTGCCTTGAATAGCAGGGCACGGAGCATTCTCTCTCGCACCTCCACAGTGCGGGGGTGTGAAGTGTATTAGGGGAATGCAAGAGTGACTTTGGGTATTGGTGCTCTGAGCACAGTCACATGGCACCGCTGCCAGCTGCAAGTTATTGCCCGCCCAGAGCCTGGGGGAAGAGAGGGTGGGAAGCAGGATCCTACCACAAGGAGCCAGGAGCCAGGGAGAGGGCTTCGCGAAATTAACAGCGACAGCAGGAAAAAGATGACAATAAAACATGTAAACGGAGCAACTGCTCCAGACAGAAAGCTGCTACCACCGTGGGCATGGGTCTGTAGAAACCAGAGTGAGTTACTACTGCCCAAGTGTCTGTATTGGAAGGGAGGAGACAAGCTGCAGTAAGACCTGTGCCTTATTTTTGTTTCAGTCTTTAGGCTGCAGGAAGGGGAAACCCGCCACAGAATCACCACTTTGCATCTAATCCCTCTGCTGTGGCTGTGTAGTGGGAACCTTGTACTCCCTTCAGTTTCACGTGGTGACCCTTTTCTTTAATATTTTGGAGACATGCGCTGTTAGAAGTTCCCAAGCCTGGCTTTCTTATAGTTACCCCCCTGCAGTTTGTACTATTCATCTTCTTATTTCTGGTAATACAACATTTCCAGGGTCACAGAGGCCACAGCCAGAGGCACAATGACCTTCTTTTGAGTCAAGGGTTAGCATTGCGGGCAGCTCAGGAGGTAGAAATCAAGGGAGTCCCAGCCACAGTTGCTCCTCACCCTACCTCTCTAACCACTTAAGTTACAGCATACAAGGGTGGGACGAGTGTCACCAGAAGCCCGCACTCACGGCTTCTCACCTTCTGAGGATTCTTATCTCCGACACTGGGGTTGCCTCTGCTACTGCTCAGAATTGGTAGTTTTACCACTTTCCAGCACTCACTCAGGCTCATTTTTCTGAGGGAGGGACCCTCCGCTAGAGTTGCGCCCTTGTCAGGCAGAGCTGAGAGGTAGCTCGCTCGCTCAGCGCGAAGGAGCCACTTTGGGGACTTGACGCCCGCCCCACCATCGGCTTAGGAAGGATGTGCAGTTGTTACTCGCGGTCTGGCTGTGTGATGCAGGGATGTTAAGTCACAGTTCCAAGGCTGGAGTGAGCCACAGGGAGTTGCCTGGTCCACGCCTCCGGGGCTTGGCGGCGGCGTCCTGCGGATCTGCACACTGAAGTACTACTAAGGGATCCTGGCTGTGAGGAGACCAGAGACCAGAGACCAGAGCGCCACTGCCGGGAGCATCGCCCGCGCGCGCCAGCTTCAAGACTGGCTGGTACCTAGAGGGCAGGGCAGGGCCGGGCTGTGCCCGCTCACACCCCTTGCGGAAGGATGGCAGGACCAACGGCTGCAGTTTAGTGGCTATAAAGCGCGTCTCCAGTTTCTCCTCGGGGCACCTGGCTGACTTAACCTACCTATAACCCCAAAGCCTCTCAGCGGGCCAACCAGACTCGTGCCTCCTAGAGGGTCTTCCGTGTGGTTAGGGGTGGGGGCGAATGCAGCCTTTGCTTAGGGAGGCCGAGAGAAAGCGGGAGACTGGGGCTGGGTGTGCGCGCGTGGGAGCGCGCCTCTGAGCGCCCCGCACGCCTCCTCTCAGCCTGGGGCACCTAGAGGAGGAGGGAGTGGTAGTCTCGGGAATAAGAGGGAGCAGAAGAAAAACCTCGCGAAGTGACTCCTCAAACAGGTCCGCATTTTGAAGTCGAAGCTGAAGACTGCTCGGCATTGGGACGCTTCTCCTTCTTCCGCGCGCCCCCTGCCCCCGCGCCCAGGCCGCCCGCCCCCGTTGGGGAGGTCGCGAGCCGGTGGCGCCCCGTCGGCTGCTGGCTTCCTCCTCTCAGCTCGGCGGCGCATGAGGCCGCTGCCCCCGCCGTAGGCGCTGGCGCCCCCCTCGCGGTGCCGGTGATGCCATGCCCCGCCACCACGCGGGAGGAGAGGAGGGCGGCGCCGCCGGGCTCTGGGTGAAGAGCGGCGCGGCGGCGGCGGCCGGGGGGCCGCTGGGTAGCGGCATGAAGGATGTGGAGTCGGGCCGGGGCAGGGTGCTGCTGAACTCGGCGGCCGCCAGGGGCGACGGCCTGCTGCTCCTGGGTACCCGCGCGGCCGCGCCCGGCGGCGGCGGCGGCCTGCGAGAGAACCGGCGGGGCAAGCAGGGGGCCCGGATGAGCCTGCTGGGGAAGCCGCTGTCCTACACCAGTAGCCAGAGCTGCCGGCGCAACGTCAAGTACCGGCGGGTGCAGAATTATCTCTACAACGTGCTGGAGAGACCCCGAGGCTGGGCGTTCATCTATCACGCGTTCGTGTGAGTATCCGCGACCCCCGCGAGCCCCCAGCCACGCCCGCGCCGTGAGAGGGGGAGCTTGTGCGCCCGGCGCCCCACGCGTCCGCGCCCTGACCCCTTGTGCGCGCGTACAAATACACATACACTCACTCGCGAGCGCGCGCACACGTGGTGCCTTTTATTTCTTTGCACGTGTTTGTGGTCCTCCTTCTCCAGGAGCCTTCTGCTTTTCTCAGCCCGGTATCTAAGCCTCTCTGCAACTTGAACCTTGGTCCCAGGGCACCCATTGAACTGCCAGATAGTTCAGACACGTTAGGCCACAGTCGGCACGCACATGACTTGGGTGGCAAGGTTAATAGGGAGAGATTAGCTCCTCAGGTACCTAACTTCACCCTGAGCGTGGCGCCTGTTGGCGGAGAAGTGCAAAGGGAGGGCTTGCGCTCATGTGAAGCCTGTGAGAGTCCATTGGAGAGGTCAGGAGATGATGGGGCAGGATGAGGTGGAGAGAAATGAAATGGAAGGTTGTGTCCTCAATCCTGGGGGGTGGAGTCCTTCTTGGGGTAGAGTTACTAGATTTTAAACGCGCCCGGAAACACGCCTCGTCACTCACTAACCCATCCACCACCACTAACGGAAAATCTGTCAGTGCCTATATCCTTCCTGCCACACCGCAGAAAAGGTGGCCAACGTCTAGAAAAGGCTAGCGGGGCCAGGCGAGGCCATGCTTTTGCTTTGTGGCGGGAATGGAGGGTGGGGGCAGGTTTAGAAGGGAGACTGGGGCGCAGGACCGCGGGCGGAGGTGAGTGAGCGGATGCAGGATTGGCTCCAGAGGCAGAGTTGAGGCAGTGGGTTAAGTAGGCAGTTGTAATACTAAGGCAAAGTGTGTGAGCTTAAATACGTCCTCGCCATCTAGCAAAGAATGCTTAATGAGAAAATGATTGGAAGCAAATGTTTATTTTCCCCTTAGGCATTAAAAACCTTTCAGTGGCTTTAAAGTTTACTACTGTTTTCCCACAACGTTCATTTATGCAGCCGCGGCTATTAGACTTAGGTTTATCTGGATATTACAAGGTTGTGTATTAGAGCATTTGTGTTCGAATCTTTCTCACTTTCTCTTTTCGTTCCCTTCGTTCTTCTTTCTCTCTCTTGTTTTCAGCTTCTTTATAGTAAAATGGACTATAAAGGTGCCAGCCTTGGGAGACAGGTAATTGTGAACACTCAATGATGCATTCCTTGATTCTTAGCAAAATAGATTTGAACACATAAACTGGGCTTATTATTGAAATGAGGTACATCCCCCAAACATATCAGAAACACTCCCCTCCCCCTACCCCATCATAGGGAAGAAGGGGCAAGTTTTATAATAGGTGAACCTGGAATTTGACTAAGTAGAAATCAGGAAATTGGTGGTGTCTACAATCAAGGGGCTCTGGTGTCTGGAAAATTTTACATCCCCAGATTGATGTGAACATGTAGCAGTAGGTAGGCTATTCCAGCCAACTTTTCATTTTACATTGTATAGAGGGGGATGTTGTGTTGCATCGTGATTGCATCCAGTGGTACAAGTTTTGTTGTTAATATTCACATTGATTTGGTGTAGTTACTGTCTTAAGTGATAAACGTAAATTTACTGATATGCTTCTCGTTCCTACCAAAAGAGGGGCTATGTATTTATTAGATGATGAAATTGATAATTTGTTTTCAGCTGATAGTATCTACTAAGATAGTGATCTGTGCTCAATTTGGGAATATATATATATATATGACAAGTAGTGAATGTAATTTTTTTTACAGAACATTCTGTTGCTTTGAATTTACAATATCGTGCCTTTTGAGGCCTTTTGCTTTTGGAAAATAATACATCATTGTCTATTCAGAAAGGGTTACAGAAAACTTTAGTTGGTCCACATATTTTATACCTTCCCATTATTCTCTTTGGAAGTGAATGAGGTTTGGTTGTTTGTTTTTTTTTTTTTTTTGCAATTTAGCATTTTGTTTTAAATATTTTAGTGTTTTAAGTTTTTACAACCTTAAAGAATTTAAAATTTTTTAATTGGATTTTCAAAAGGTTCCAGTTTGACTAATTCTCTGCTCATGAGACACTCTCAGTCTAGTTGTGACTTTAGTGGCAGAAAAAAAATAAAGCCTTGTTAATATCATATTGCTGATAGGAAGTTTTGAATTATACATTGCTGAGTCTGAAACTGTAATGCCTGAGCAATCAGATAGGGGTGCTAGAGCCACATTAGCACAAAGAGCACTAAACAGTGTTCTCTGGGAGAGCTGTGTGTATGTAAAGCTGACCCTAGGGAAAGAGGCCATCCTCTGCAATTGCTGCTTTGTTTTAAGATAAGTTTTAGACTATGTGAACTTCATACATTAAACGAATAAAAGTCAAGTTGCCTTCAGCTGTAGGTCTAACAAACTCATTAACCAAAAAGGAAGTTATAAGCAAACAATTTCTAAAGAGGTGTAACTAACTAATTCCTTGCCAACCTGGGAATCCCCAAATCTTACTTTAATAACAGTTTTTGTAGCACATTAAGGTTCTTGCCAAGAGCAAGTGCACTGTGATTAATGAGGTACTTCAGGGATGGCTTTTACTTGGTCGACTAGTATTTTTACTGCCAAGGAAAGGAAAAGTCTATTTAAAGTTATGTTTCATGTAAAGAAAAAATTCTTTCAAATAGGAAAAAAATCTTTATTATAATGACATTTTAATGGTATAAAATGTAGTTCCTGGAGTGCATCGCTTACTGATGGGATGGTCTGGCAATAAGTGACCTATTTAAAATACTTTCTTACAGTATTTATAAATGATGGGAGACTAGGAGAGCCATGTGTGCCATGACTAGTCTTCTTTCCAATTTGCCTGTTGCATGGCCTTTTCTTCAGTTCACTAGATAAGCTCTTCAAATGTGAGGGGGCATTGTTCTTTTAATAGTACTTTTCTCTCTTTTTAGTTCCTTTTAAAGAAATTTTCAGTAGAATAATGTTGTGATAGAGAAACATGTGATTTTTTTTTTTTTTTTAGGATTCCCTGCACAAATTTATATTGATGCAGGCAATGGGTTTATGCAGAAATCATACAGCAAATAGTTTTGAAGATAACATAGAATTCATCACTTTGATTCCTGTATCCTTGTCTGGTTTAGTGCTAGATCAGAAATTATAGAGATTTTAAATGAGAGGAGCAGTAGATTGTTTTTTGTTTTGTTATGAGCCCTTCAGTCAGCTATGACTCACAGAGACCCTATGAACAGTAGTTCCGAACCTTGGCCTATCTTATGTCAACCTCACCACATCTGACATAACTGCCCCCATTGTCACTGTCATTGTATCAATCCATATCAACCAGGGTCTTCCTCTTCTGAGTTGACCCTCTGCCATTCCAAGTATGATGTCTTTCTCTAAGGGCCAGTCCCTCCTGGCAACATGGCCAAAGTTTCCAAATCCTTGCCTCCAAGGAGCAACCTGGTTTCACTATCTCTAGAACAGACCTATTTGTTCTGTTGGTAAATTTTTATTTTCTGAGAAAAAAAATCACTTGCTTTTCAACAGAAAAATGCTGCCTGTATTTGTAGCTCAAAATTTCTCCTTGATGCCTTCATTTTTCTCGTACTTGTTGGCATCCCAAAAGGTCATTGATTTCTATTTGTCCACCGTCTGAATAGCCCTAAAATCTGTGTCTTTTCTAACTGACCACCACAGTCTCACTTTGCTTTTCAGTCTCTCCATCAGATAGTTTGTAATATTTTCCTGTTCGTTCAACTGATGCCTGTACTTAGTGCTTTTCTTAAAATGCAGAACTTGTCATATCATTTCCTGGTCTAAAAATAATTTTATACCTACCCTACCCGTTATTAGCATCAAGGACTCTCCTTCATAGGGTCCCTATGAGTCGCCTGCGACTCGACGGCACTTAACAACGACAACAACAACCCATCATTAATTATTCCAACTATCTAATATAAGTGTATTGTGTGCTAATTCACATATTGTTGTTGTTGTTGTTTAATGCTGTCGAGTCATAGACGACTCATAGCGACCCTATGAACGAACAGCCTGAGCACTGTTGGTACATAGAGTTTCCGGAGGCAAGCCATTTTGGAAGTGGATGCCGCTCCTGCTTCCAGGCTTGATTTAGTCGGGAAGCTCCAGCCAACACTGTCCAACATGGGTGCCCATTACCACAACTGGCACATCACTGTCACAGGCTTCAGCATCACAGCAACCACGAGTTACCTCTATACAGCAACGCACAGACCAGTGCTATACCACTTAGAAGAATGTTTGACAGGAAGACAATTTGAACCTGGCCGAGGGCCACAGATGAAAAATCACCCACCTTCGGCTTGAGGAATGAACACCATTTCAGTTTGAAATTACTACAAGTGTTTGAGGAATTAAGTGTAAAACAATGCACCATTACAGGTATCACTCCAGAGGTATCTACCAAAAAAAAAAAAAAGCAAACAAAACCCAGAAAACTCAACAACAACAAAAAACCACAAGAAAAGGAAGTGTGGGGGGATTTGACTGCAGAAGGGTCAGCTTAGAGGAAGTGAGGAATGAACTGAGTTTTGACAAATCAGTGGTTAATTTTCAGGTGAGCAAAGCATGGGGATTGATTAGTCCTGATAAAGTGAAGCTATGTAATTATAAATCAGCACAGTAATTCCAGGTACACATGTATTTTCAGAATGAGGAGAGCAACAAGAAAAGTAGGTAAATTCAAAATAATATGCTTCATCTTACATAGACTCATGTGTTGGCCATGGAGTTTGGTCTTTTATTCTATAGGTATTAATGACTATTGAATAATGGGGATGATAGATATGATTTGAGAAATGCCTATCTTTTAGGAGTTCTGTAAATGAAAGTAAGGGTGAAAAAGGAAGTAAATATAATGTATTAATTTTTAAAAAAGAATAGTTATAACAAGTTTCCCCTTCATTCTTGCATTCTCCTTTTTCATGAATTTATTCTGCAAATATTTCTTGATTATCCATTATGTACCATGAAGTGTTCTAGGAAAATGAGAGACATTAACCTAACGAACTAAGTCAGTAACTGTGGAGGAGACAATGAAGGGTTTTATTGGAGAAATGTTAAAGAAGTAGAATTAGCATACGGTTTCCATAAAGCTGATGTAGAGTATAAGGAAGATAATTTGGACTTGGGTAGTGTGAGGAACAGAGGTACAGTTTACTAAGATATGAATGAAAGCAATATGCACACATTTTCAATGAAATACAATGCTTTCAGGTTTGGACATGCTGAGCTTCAGATGGTTGTGAGTTATTTATGTGAAAATTGGAAGTTGTTAGTGTATAGCAATAAACAAAACACACTCAAATCTTTGTCTAAAGGGAACTTCAATCAGTAACCTGATAAAGGGCACTTAATGTTGTTTTTAATGAGTGAATACATTTACATACAAATTTGGAGCTTAATCTAGATATCTGGATTTGAGAATTCATTTCGGAAGCCTCTAGTTCTCTCATGACCATTAAGACAATGGATGGAATGAATGAGAAAGCTCCAAAATGAACAGTGAGCTGTGGACATGGTGGTGTAGAGTCTGGAAACACTAACAATAAGTTGTGGAAGTGGAGAAGTCTGGAAACAACATGACAGAGCAGTCAAAAGGCCGAGACCCAAGCCAAAAGAAAGCAAAGGAAGGAACATGTGAGGTGGTTGTGGTCAGCAATTTTCAGTGCTGGATAAAAGCCTACAAAAATGGATACCGGTTGGATTTTCACCTGAAAAAATAGTGTGTGAATTCCTTTTTATTTTCCAGTTCTATCTCTCTGCATATTTTATTTTAATAACTTGCTTTGTCTTCTCAAATTGCCCTCTGAAATCTTCTATTCAGCTCTTTGACTTCAACATCTCTTCCCTTTGTTTTAGCTTCACAGACACTCTAGTGCAATATTCAGGGTTTTTTCTGACATCTTTTTAAGATTTTTTTTTCCTCCTCTATCTTTGTAGTGACCTTTCATTCTCTTCATGTTTGATATCGTTGATGCCATTCCACAATTCATCTGGTCTTTGATCATTAGTGTTCCATATGTCAAACCTATTCTTAAGATAATTTTAAAATTCAGTTGGGATAGACTCAAGATCATATTGTAGTTCTCAAGGGCTTGTTTTTTCCTCAGCGTCAGTTTGAACGTGAATTGATGATATGTTCCATAATATGCACCTGGTCTGGTTTTGGCTGCTGCTGATTGCTTCTACTGATGCAGCCAGTCTGATTCCTATACAATCTGGTAAGGTCCATGTATAAAGTCACTGTTTGAATTTTTTATAAAAAGCTATTTGTGATGAATAATTCATTGTTGTTCTGTTGTTATGTGATGTCAAGTCATCTACAACTCATAGTGACCCTATGTACAGCAATCCTAGACCCTTCCCATGACACTCTTATTGTCTTGACACACCTACCCCATGACCCCAGTCACTGAATCAATCCATCTCGTCGAAGGTCTTCTCTCTCCTTCACTGTCCCTCCACCCTCCCAAGCATGATGTCCCTCTTCAAGGACTGGGCCCTCCTTGCAACATGTCCAAAGTATGTGAGATAAAGCTTCAGAATCCTTGCCTTCAGGGAATAGCCTTGCTTTACTCTCTCTAGGACAGACCTGTTCATTCTCTTAACAGTCCATGGTATATTCAATACTCTTCTCCAGCACCACAAATGCATCACTTCTCCTTCTATCATCCCTAATCATTGTCATTATGGACTGAAGTTCAACATCAAGAAAAACCAAGATTCTCACCATTGGGCCAATTGGCAGTTTCATGATAGATGCTGAAGAAAGACTGTTAACCACTTAAACTTGTTTGGTTCCACAATCAACACTTTTGGCACCAGCAGTCAGGAAATCGAAAGATTAATTGCACTGGTAATGTCTGCTGTCAGAGACCTCTCTAGATTACTGAAGAGCAATGATATCAGTCTGGAGACTAAGGTGAATCTGATCTAGGCCATAGTCTTCACAATTACTTGCTATGCATCTGAGAGCTGGGTGGACAATAACTAAGGATGATAGAAGAGAGATTGATGCCTTTGAGTTGTGGTACTGGAGGAGAGTGTTGCACTACTGTAGACTGCCACAAGAACAAACAGGTCTGTCCTGGAGAGAGTGAGCTGGGCTGCTCCCTAGAGGCAAGGACTTTGAGGCTCTGTCTCACATAATTTGGGCATATGGCCAGGAGGGGCCAGTCCTTGGAGAGGGACATCATGTTTAGAAGGATGGAGGGACAGCACAGGAAAGGAAGACTCAGGATAAGATTAATTGACTCAGTGACTGGAGAAATGGGATTAGGTCCATCGGAGATGATAAGATTGGCTCAGGACAGGGCAGGGTTCAGAGCTGTTGTGCTTTGGTTGCTTGGAGTTGCAAGCAACTTGATGGGACGTAACAACCACCACAACATGCAAATGACACAAAATTTCTTGCTGAAAGTGAGGAGGATTTGAAATGCTTTCAGAAAACCAAAGACTACAGCCTTCAATATGTATTACATCTCAACATCAAGAAAACAAATTTTCTCACCATTGCCTCAATAGGCAACATCATGGAGAAAAGATTTATACACTCAACAATTCCTTCTTACATGGAACCACAGTCAATAGACTTGGTGTGAGCAGTAAAGAGATCAGGAGACATATTGCACTGGGAAAGTCTGCTGTCAGGGACCTCTCCAAGTTACCAAGAAGCAAGGATGTTAGTTTGAGGACCACAGTGTGCCTGATTTAGGCCATGGTCTTTTCAATTACTTGCTATGCATCTGAGAGCTGGCCAGTGACTAAGGATGACAGAAGAAGAATTTATGTCTTTGATTTGTGGTGCTGGAGGGGAATACTGAATATCTCATAGACTCCAGAAGAACAAACAGATATGTCATGAAGAAAGTGCAACCAGAGAGTTCCTTGGAGGCAAAGGTGATAAAGCTTTGTCTCACATATTTTGGGCATGTTGATAGGAGAGGCTATTCCTTGGTGAAGGACATCATGGTTGGGAAGGTAGAGGGACAGGGACAGTAAGGAATACCCTTACTAGATGAACTGGCACAGTGACTGCAGCAATGAACTCAAGTATTTCAGAGATTATGAAGTTGGAACAGGATAGATAGGACAGGGTTCAAGGCTACTCTTCCATTGGTCTCTGTGAGTTATACTTGACTCAACAGAACCTAGCAATAACAGTATGCACATGAAAGTTCTCTATCCTGTCTCACCACCATGCCTTGCCTTATACTATTCTCTTAGATCCTTCACACACCATACAGTCTGTTTACTTTTTCTTGTAACTAGATTGAAAGATTACTTACTCTTGGGCTTCCTTTCAAGATTGTTCCGTCCCTCTGCCAGGGTGAATTAGGTGTCCCTCATATCTGGTTCCATGACATTCTGAGACTGTGGTTATAATGGTGCTTGTTCATCTGTGTTGTAATTGTAGACTGCTTGTCTGTGTCATCCACAAGATGATGAGCATCTCACACAGAAAAAGTCTTACTTATGTCTGATATACAATTACCTAGCAAGATGCCTTATGCCTAGTCAACCCTCAGTAAGTGCTGGCTTAATGAGTAAGTAATGTTCTTTGGAAAGTGTTCAGAAGTGTTACAGAGCAAGAAATCATGGAAGGGGTGAAAAGGGGTTTGTTTGTTTTCTTAGAGATGAGATAGTGATAATTAATTCACTTGGAGGGGAAAAGTGTGGGAGCCAATGCTCTGCTGACAAGAATAAGCTTTAGTTTAGAGTATGTCATTTCACCTTTCTAGATCTCCATTTCTTTTTCCATGAAAGACATTCAGTGTTGTCTGTTTTTCAACAAAATGGAGGATCCTGAGAGAGTTCAAAACACTAGAATAAAGTGAAGGAGTAAAGTTGGAATAAGAAATTATATCAGTCTTTTATCATTCTGATTCCTTATTTCTTAGTAGGAAAAAAAATCCCAAACCTAATTCATTGACATTAAGTAGACTCTACTTCATGCCAACCCTGTATTGGACATCCCAGGCTGTAAAACTTTATGGGAGGAATCACTCATCTTTCTCCTGCAAAGCATGCTGGTAGATCTCAGCCACTGAAGTTTAGGTTACTAGTATGTAGATCACTGTGCTGCAGGATACCCTCCTTCTTAGATGAGCTGCCTCCTTACTGCTATTTTGAACTTGACTCATCATTGCTTAAATGATAACAAACAGAATACTTCACTTTTCTGATAAGAAGAAAAATCTGTTTGCTATATCCCTCCTACCCCATTACTTAAATACATATACTGTCATTGTCATGTTCCATAATCCTCAGGACAGTACCCACGACATACAATAAAACATACATGTTGATTCACTCACTGACACTCCAAATTTCCATCAATATGGTTCACTTGTGGAATTAATTTTACTTTACTTTTACCTCTTAGGCCACTTTCTTAGTTATACTTAATTAGACTCAATGAATTACATTGTTATTTACAAATATATTAAACTTTGAATTATGTCTCAATATATAGAAATAAATGTGTACATTTTATTTTTGCTGTTGGATGAATGTGCTAAAAAGAATTGGTTTTCATAAAGTGTAGCAGAACCTTACATAATTTGTACTATTTTATATGGTGCTAATAAACTATTAAAATAATCTCTATTCAGAAGTATGAATATATTGTAATATTTAAAGAGGTTATACCTAGGCACTTAAAAGTTTTCCATTTTTGAATTGGGAATGTTATAACTGGAAAAATAAGAGAAGACTATCTGAAAAGAGAATAATGTCTTGATGCAAAAAAACACTATAAACAAGAAATATAGCCAGCAGACTTTTGATAATTGTATATGAAGAAAGAGTGCCAGTTTTAATTTTTAATTACAAATGGCTATTTTGGCAGATGAAAGTGCCAGCAGAGCATGTTTTATCCTAGCTTGGTGGTGTGAAACTACTTAAAGTGCAACTCTAGAACAGCCACAGCTCATAGTTACATTTAATGATTTGTTAGACACTTCCATTTTAATTTACCTTTTCTTCAACCATTTATAGGTACTTTATTTGGAATATTATTTGATTGTGGTCTGAGAGAGAGATTGGCTGCATACTGCAATTTTGCACAATTAGTGAGACATTTTGATGAATCTCAGTGTTCCAGGTGATGTTTTTATTCCTTTGCTATCAGGTTGTCAAAAGAATGAGTTTTAAGCAAGGTTGATATAGTTGTTTGTTTATAAAAATATTCATATGTACATACGTATTTTATGTATGCTTTTATATACACACATGTGCACTGTTCTTTAGCAAAGAAGTTGTTATTGTTAATGATGTGAGGTATGTCCAGTTAGTTTTGACTCATGTGACCCTGTGTATAGTAGAACAAAATGGTCCTATGCCATTTCACATCTCACAGTCATTGCTATGTTTGAGCTCATTGTTGTAGCTATTCTGTCAGTTCATTTCATAGAGGATCTTCCTCTCTTTTGCAATACCCTATCTTTCAAAAAATTATGTACTTTTCTATGTCTGAGACCCTTCTAATAATATATCCAGAGTGTCTGAGATGAAATTGCTCTATCCTTGCTTCAAAGGAACATTCTGGTAGCATTTTTCCCCAACACAGCTTTGTGTGTTCTTTTGGTAGTCCCTGATACGTTCAATATTATTCATGGTCCCCGTAATTCAAAGGCATCAATTTTCCTTTGGTCTTCCTTATTAATAAATAATGCTGAGCTTTCACATGCGTATGAGATGATTGAAAAGACCATAGCTCTGCGTCAGGTACACCTTGGAACGCAGTGTTACGTCTTAGATATTTAACGTTTTGGAGAAGTTTCTGCCACAAAAAGTATGTTGGTATAGATCCCTTCTTTTTTCTTCTCTAAAATAGGGTAAACTTTAAAACAAAAGTAAACAAACTTAAAGTTACTCTTACTAATGTAGAGAGAGTATATAAATATATTGAAAGATATGTAAATTTAATTCTACATAAAAAGAAGAGAATTTTTTGTAAACTCAGTTGTAATGGTCTTTGTTTTAATTTATAGTACCTGTAATATAATTCTAAATCTTTAATCTTTTTTTCAGTCAGTAGCTGAATGATCTTTTATATTTATGACTTTATAATCTCTTTTTTTACAGTCAAGTCAGTTTGACATTTAATTAACAGCCATTATGTATACCAGGTAATGTGTTAGATGCTGATAGTTCAAAACGGAGATGTGGACCTTTACCTCAAGGAAATCCAACTGGGGCTATCATTCATTTTTCAATTTAATTATCATCTCTACTTTTGCAGAGTTGATGACTCTGAGCAGTGTTTCCAATATTAGTTTTTTAATGTGTAATGTGAAAGATGGGAAATCTCCTCCTCTGTGAATAACTGCCTCTGAAAACCCACTGGTGGATCAGCTTTGAGTTGGTTCTGACTCGACAGTACACAACGACAACATTTTAAGAAATATTTAATTTGATTAGCATAGTGACTGGTATATACTGAAGACTTAACATAACAAATTGTGGTTAACCTTGAGGAGAATGGGAATCCCATAACACCTGATTGTGCTTATGCAAAACCTATACTTGGACCAGGAGGCAGTTGTCAGAACAGAGCAAGGAAACACTCTGTGGTTCAAAATCAGAAAGGGAGTGCATCAGGGATGTGTTCTGTCTCCATACCTTTTTAATCTATATATAGAAGAGATCATCCAGGAGGCTGGGCTTTATGAGGAGAAATGTGTCATCAGGATTGGATGAAGCCTCATTAACAACCTACATTATGCAGATGGCACAACCTTACTTGCTGAAACTGAGGAAGACCTGAAACACTTGCTGCAGAATGTTAAGGACGTAGTCTTCAATACAGATTGAAGCTCAACATCAAGAAGATAAAGATTCTCACCACTGGGCCAATTGGTAGCACCATGTTGGGTGAAGAAGAATTCGAGATTGTTAACAATTTCAGCTTGCTCAGCTCCACAATCAACACTCTTGGTACTAGCAGTCAGGAAATCAAGAGACAAATTGTATTAGGTAAATCTGCTGTCAAGGACCTCTCTAGATTACTGAAGAGCAACAGTGTCAGTCTAGAAAGTAAGGTGTGCCTAATCCAGGCCTTCGCAATTACTTGCTATGCATCAGAGAGCTGGACAATAACTAAGGATGACAGAAGAAGAATTAGTGCCTTTTAATTTTGGTACTGGTGAGGAGTAACATACCAATGACTTCTAAGAAAACAAATGGGTCTGTCTTGGAGAGGGTGAAACCAAGATTCTCCTTGGAGGCTAGGATTTTGAGGCTCTGTCTCATATATTTTGAGCATGTGACCAGGAGGGACCAATCTTTGGAGAAGGACATCATGCTTGGAAGGGTGGAGGAACAGCACAGGAGAGGAAAACCCTGGGTGAGAAGGATTGATACAGTAACTTGGGCAATGGGAGTAAGTGTGTTAGAGTCAATGTGACTGGCTCAGGAGAGGGCAGGCTTCAGAGCTGTTGTATAGAAGGTTGCTCATGTTTCAGGCAACTTGACGACACACATGGACAATATCAACAATTACATTGTCATAATAGTAATACTATTATTAGACTCTTTAGTGACTTAGTGGCAAGGAGTTTTACTGCCAACACAAAGCACACAGTTTGGATCCACCAGCTGTTCTGCAGGAGGAAGATGAGCTGTCTCCTCCCATACTGTTTACTGCTTCTGAAAACCTACTGGAGGATCAAGTATGAGTCAGTTCAGACTATGGTGCATAAAAACAATATGCTTTTATTGAAACTACAAAGGAAAATAGGGACCATGTAGTAGAGTGTTATATTTGCTGGAGACCTGTAATTTTATCCTGTAAGAGATAACAGGCTTGTGTGTGTGTGGGGGGGGTGGTTATAATATTATTAGATTTCCTAGTTTAGATTGATTGCTCTGCCAGTTTTGTGAATGATGGCCTAAAGAGCACAAAACCTTCAAGAAAAGGTCAGTTTTAAAATCTAACTCAGGCAAGACATAATGAGTGGTGTAGCGGTAGTAGAGGCATGGAGAGAAAAATGTGATGCAGTTAAAATTTATTAATCGGTGATTGAATGTGAAAATGAGGAAGAGGGGCAAATTTATTATTATTGAAAGTATTCCTTAGGCACATAATGGAGCTATTAGTTGGAATCAGGACTATAGTTGGAAAAATAGATTGGGTGTTTCCAAAACCCAAATCCTATTGCCAGTTTCTATTCATGGTGATGCTCCCTAAGTGTCTGAGGCTTTTTTTCCCTATATTTTATTAATTTTCATAAACATTTACAGAGAATTTGGGTTTCCATTCATTCATTGTTGCACTATTCTCTCTACCCTCTTCCCAGTTTGTTCTTGCCCAAATGCCACAGTGCTTGTCAAAGCCAGTTCTGATTAATCTTCTTTGTCAGTGTGTCCTTTGCCATTCCCTATCACTCCTCCCTGAGGGAGACTTC
>NW_006400005.1:3323890-3375930 GCF_000299155.1 Elephantulus edwardii
GCAATAAACATGGGTGTGCATATATCTGCTTGGATGTCAGCTATGGTCTCTTCAGGGTATATTCCCAGTAGTGGAATTGCTGGGTCAAATGGTGTCTGAGGCTTTTGGTCTTTATATGAGATGATTAGCCTACTTTCTCCTGAAGAGCAGTTGGTGGATACAAACTACTGACTTTTTGGTTAGGAGTACAACCTGTAACTTGCAATGCACCATGACTCCTTGAATGAAACGTTTTTAGCATATAATTACATCCTTGAAATGTCCTCTTATTAGAGTTGTGTTCATAATTTTTCACACATCGCTTGTGCCTAGAGAACGTACCCTCTTTTCTATCTTCTGTAGTCTAAACCACAGATTTCCATTATTTATTCTTAATCAAACTTTACCTAGTTTATAACTACCAGTGTGATTATTTGAATGCCATTAACATTTTTCTTCCAAATAGGAATTTCTTTATGTGCTAGCTTAAATTGTGTAGCGGTTTGTGCTGAGGACCAAAATTGCACTAATAAGTCATTTATACCATTTGCTATGAATATTAAATTTATAATTTATACTTTCATTAAAAATACCCAAAATTCATTTAAATTTCATAAGACTGAATGTATAATATGTATGTTTTGAACTAATTGTATAGGGTTTTTTCTTTCTCTTTGAAATCATGAATAACATACTTTTCCCCCTTCACATTGATTTAAGTACATTCCATTTACCTTCCTTCTGTTTGTCTCCATTTCCACATATACATTGTTCCTTGTGCTTGTCTTCTTTTCTCTTTCCCATCTATCCTTTCACCCTCCTCCCCTATTTCCATAGTCTTCCTAGTTTATTTGTTTTCTCCCTTTCAGTTCATTTACCTTTTTGGAGTAGTGCTTCTCCTAATGTCTTCTGCCATGCTGTATAATTTCATTGCTCTTCTGCTAAAGTTGTCTGCAACTTTAATCAAGAGATGCATTGACTGTCTAATCGATGACATATTTCGGTGTGTAAAGCAGAAGCAGACAGGCTACCTCATTTATGTATTAGTGTGCAGCAATTAACAGGGGTCACAAGAAAGAAATTGGTGGTTAGATGTGTAAGGCGAGCACCTTGTTTTTTCTTTTTGTTTCACAGCAGTCAATCCTTTATATTCATGAAATGAAAATAAGATACAAAAGATATTATAATTTACAAATAGAAATAGTTTAAATCTGTGAAGTTAATCACATTTGTCTTTATGATATCTAGATAGATATAGATATAGATTAGATATAGATGATATAGATAGATATAGATATATAGATAGAGATAGAGATAGAGAGAGATATAGAGATATAGATATGTTGTTGTTGTTGTTGTTGTTATGTGCCGTCGAGTCACCTGCGACTCATAGCGACCCTATGTACAACAGCCCTAAACTCCGCTCTGTCCTGTGCCAATCGCACTGTCTCTGACACTCCCATCCCAATTATCCCAGTCACTGAATCAATCCACCTCATAGAGGGCCTTCCTCTCCTGCGCCGTCCCTCCACCCTCCCAAGCATGATGTCCCTCTCCAAGGACCGGTCTCTCCTCACTACATGTCCAAAGTAAGTTAGACGGAGCCTCAGAATCCTTGCCTCCAAGGAGCCACCCAATTTAACCCTCTCCAGGACAAATTTATTTGTTTTCCTAGCAGTCCATGGTATTCTTAGTACTCTTCTCCAGCACTACAGCTCAAAGGCATCAGTTCTCCTTCTATCCTCCTTGGTCATTGTCCAACTCTCTGATGCATAACAGGTGATTGCAAAGACCATGGCCTGTATCAGACGCACCTTAGTCTCCAGAGAGACACCACTGCTCTTCAGCACTTTGGAGAGGTCCCTAACAGCAGACTTTCCCATGGCAATGCGCCTTTTAATTTCCTGGCTGCTGATGCCAAGACTGTTGACTATCGAGCCAAGCAAACTAAAGCTGTGTACAATCTCAATCTCTTCACCATCCATCCTGATGCTGCCGATTGGTCCAGTGGTGAGAATCTTTGCCTTCTTGACATTGAGCCTCAATCCATATTGTAGGCTGCAGTCCTTGACACTCTGCAGCAGGCGCTTCAGGTCCTCCTCAGTTTCAGCAAGCAGGGTTGTGTCATCCGCATAACACAGATTGTTGATAAATCGTCCACCAATCCTGACCCCACATTTCTCCTCATAGAGCCCAGCCTCCCGGATAATCTGTTCTGCATATAGGTTGAAAAGGTATGGAGATAGGATGCATCCCTGGCGTACGCCCTTCCCAATTTTGAACCATGCAGTGTTCCCTTGCTCTGTTCTGACGACTGCCTCCTGGTCCAAGTATAAGTTTCGCATTAGAATGATCAAGTGTTCTGGGATTCCCATTCTTCTCAGAGTCAGCCACAGTTTGTTATCAATGCATCTTGGTTGCATGTTCGATCAATCTCCGATTGTAAAAGTTGGTAAAAATCTTCTATCTCCTCTTCCTTGGTTCTGGTTGTTGGTGCATATATTTGAATGATAGTGGTATTCACTGGACTTCCTTTGTACGCATATAGATATTATCCTGTCACTGACAATATTGTACTTCAAGACAGATCTAGCAATGACTTTTTTAACTATGAAAGCAACTCTATTTTTCCTCACTTTTTCATCTCCAGAGTTGACCACTTGGCCAACTGACTGGAAGAGATCGATATTTGTTCCTATCCCAAAGAAAGACGACCCAACCGAGTTGCTATGATCAAGGATGCTTTCGGCAGAATGTTAAAGGATCTTCTGACAATCCATAGTATATTCAAAATTCTCCATTAGTACCACAGTTTGAATGCATCAATCCTAAATGTGCTTGTTAACATATAGTTAAGGCAGTAGTTAACTTAAAAATATTTACTACATAGGCTGTTATCCCAGTCAGTGGGATAATTGGGATGGGAGTGTCAGAGACAGTGCGATTGGCACAGGACAGAGCGGAGTTTAGGGCTGTTGTACATAGGGTCGCTATGAGTCGCAAGCCACTCGACGGCACATAACAACAACAACAACAACAGGCTGTTATAGTTGTTAAGAGTTTCTTTAGTCAATGAGCCAAGAAATTGATCCACAGTTTGACAGCAGAGAAGAAATCTGAAGATTTCAAATTTAACTGAAAGGCTAGAAGTGTTGGAGGAGAGTCCTGGCTATTTCATGGATTGTCAAAAGAACAAACGTATATGTCTCAGAAGAAGTGCAGCCAGAGTTCTCTTTGGAAACAAAGATGGTGAAGCTTTGTCTCTTGTAGTTTGGACACATTTCTTATTGTCAGTTTCAGTACAACTCATTGCAATCCAGTGCACAATTAATCTGAACGCTGTCCTGTGCCATTCTTTTCATCTCTGATATACTTGACTTCATTGCTGCAGTCACTATGTCAATCCATCTTGTCAAGGGTAGTCTTCTCTTTCTCTGACCCTCTACCTTTCCAAGTATGATAATGTCTTCTAGCAACATGCCAAAGTGTGTAATACAAGCTCTTTTCATATTTGCCTCCAAGAAATACTCCACTAGGTGAGGGTATTCATTAGAAATGAACATCATGCTTAGAAAGATGGAGAGTCAGTGAAAGAGAGCAAGATCTCCAATGAGATGGACTGATGCAGTGACTGCAGCAAAACGGGCTCAGATGTGTCAGAGATAATGAGGAAGGTGTAAGGTAGGACAGGGTTCAGGTTTGTCATTCAGGGGGTCACTGTGAATCATGTTTGACTTGAAAACAGCTAGCAACAAGAACACCACCACCACATGGTCTAAAAATGCAAGCATATAATTGGAGTACACATGAGGTTGAAAACCACATTTATTTATTTATTTATTCATTCATTCATAGTTGAGAATTTTTCCAAAGTAGGGGCTTTGGGAGAACTAAGCTTCAGGACTTCCTTTAATCTTGTTTTCACTCAGTTCTGAATGAATCTGAAGACTTAATAAGTTGGATTCTCTTCCCATTATTTTGAGTCATTGGGTTCATTTCTCTCTCAAGTGTCTGATCTGTAAAATGAAAACATTATTCTTCAGTGTTGATTCGTTTTTACCTGATTTCATGCTATGTCCAAAGCTAAGGAGTAGAAATTATAGGCAATAAAAGGAAAACTATTCTCTCAAGAAATTTTAGTCTAGAGGGAAATGGTTTTACTGAGCTAAAAAAAAAAAAACCCACACACAAAAAAAACCCCTCAACATTTCTAATACACGACTTTGGATAAAAGCAAAGTTTGGCTCTTCTCTAGCAGCGTTTAACTGTTGTTCCTGTTAAAGGGATTTACAAGGTAAACTCCAGGGTCATTGTGTGAGATGCTCATTGCCAGTTCTCTGGACCCCTTGTGACCTTCTGGACTTGGGTGTTCAGTGCCTGTGCAGATGGGTGTTCTGCTGAGGGCATTCCCAACTGGGGCCCAACGGAGGAGTTCCCACTGATCCCAGTATTTGATAAAGAGCAGTAATTAAATGAGTTAAATGAAATGCTCCTTTTAGTAAAACATTCTGAGTATGTTTCATTTGTTCCAAAGTATTTTTAAAAATCAAAAAGAAGCCAGTGCTGCTTTATAATATTTTATTTTACGATTTTTACATGTTACTCCACCAAATGGTTTAAGGAAAATAAAGTGAAGAGAAAGTTTGGTTTGTTTGAAAATCACATGAGCTAATGAGATGATGTTTCAGCATACACTTAAAGCTTCTAAGATTGTGATTGTTTTATTTTAGTATATGGGAGAAATATATCCCATCTTCAAAAAAGTTGAAAGTATTTCTTCTTTCCATCCCTCCTCCCTTGTTTCTTTCCTTCCTGTTCTTGAGTGCCTGTGCATATTATATCTTTGGAACACTTTGGAAACTTGTGTCCCAATTCAAGTGATATTATCAAGAGTATGAAAAAAAAAATCTCTTTACAAGTAAAAGTTAAGGTAAATTATTTGGAAAAATAAATGTTTGTTCTGATCTCTTAAGATTCTTTTCTTTCCAAATCCCATATTCTTAATTTCAAAGAACTTTCTGGACTAGATTGACAGTCATGTTAGAGAAGAATAAAGTAAGGATAAATGAGATTTAAATTTTTCATGCCAGTTGATAAAAATTGTCTTATATTTTGCTTCTGCTTCACCTAACAAAGAAGTTGCCTTTTCTACAAATAACTTTTGGGGGACTCATTTATAACTTCATGGAAGGATGCTAGCTCCAAAGAATATCTGTTCTTATTAACGCAAACTTGAATATGTAAATAGATTTCCCCCAGAAGAAAGCCAAATGAGTTTTCTTAGATTCAAATC
The DNA here is from genome assembly GCF_000299155.1 of Elephantulus edwardii. Taxonomy (NCBI): domain Eukaryota; kingdom Metazoa; phylum Chordata; class Mammalia; order Macroscelidea; family Macroscelididae; genus Elephantulus; species Elephantulus edwardii. The sequence goes on from NW_006400005.1 coordinate 3,329,163, forward strand.
AATGAAAGGATAGACAGAATGAGAGAAATCAGAATTACCTCAAATGGTCAGCAACCTTAGTTACAGACTCCTCTTTCCGTTTTATGCTTGTTAGTTCTGCAGTCCTTTCACAGGTGGGACATGAGACAAACAGGAAAGGGTCCAGTCTTCATGTTGTGCCAGTCACGCTGGCTTCCAGGTAGTTATCCACGCCATTGATTTGCTCTGTTCATACCATGGAAGTCCATTATACTTCCCTTTTTTGGAATGACATCAGTTATTCCACTGAAAAGGTGCAAATTAGAATGCACAGTTTTTCTAACAGGCAAGATTGCCTTACATGGTTCCAGAGGTTTTGCCTCCCATGTTGAGTTTGATAAGTTACTTTACAAATTGCTGTTCCTAAACCAGTTGGATCATGCTGTTGTGCTTAGAGCTGTTTTCCACTCCTTGAGGGTATAGAGTTTTATTCCAGGCTTCAGGGCAGAAAACGAATAATAGAAATAAGTTTATAGATGAGGTAGCCTAGACAACCATAAACATAAATCATAAAAAAAAGCCCCTATTATATTTTGTTGGAGAGAGACAACATTTTTCTAATTAAAGAAATTTTTTAAAAAATCACAACAGCACCTTTCAAGTCCAAAGCTTTAGAATAGATTCTGACTCTGCAACCTTATAGGACAGAGTGAAACTGCCCCATAGGGCTTGTGAGGCCTTACTTGTCACGAAGTAGGCTGCAGTTTCTTTCGTCCATAGAACACCTCGTAGGTTCAAATTGCCAACCTTTTAGTTAGCAACCCAGTACTTTAACCACTGTGACATCAGGATTCTTCTAATACAGGAAGATATCACATATATAATTATCACCAATTAGAGATCATAACTTTTTCCTAAAAATTTAATGGCAGGCAAATATCTGTGATTTTTCTTTTCCTTTCTTATTGATTCAAAGTCCCTTTCCACACTGTAGGATGAGCATAGGTTTCCAAAACACCAGATAGTATGTTGAAAAACACTCTTCACAATAAATGTGTTGTGGATTGTGTCCTTGAATATTTGACTTAAGGAAGTCAGGTAAAGCTAGTGGTTGATTAAAAAAAAAAAGTTTAGAAATGGTACAGCAGTGTCACATGGCAAAGACATGGGTCTGTCTGAGTTCCAGTTCTGGAAATGTTAACTCAAGTAGAATAGGAAAGAGTTCAGGAAAAGCTGAGTTAGTCACTGATAAACTTCTGGTACGTAAAAGAATGAAAGGGTCAAAATTTTCAACATTTCAATCAGCCATGTCAGTGACCAAAAAGAATTAAATTAATTTTGGGTTTGAGAGACAGAAGATACACAAATTATTTGACTTTGGGGAAGAGATAAAGACAAAGTATTGACTGTTACCAATGTCGAGGTAGTGTATGAGGAAAGAATAGGATTCCTTGGAGAAGAATGTAGCAAGAAACACTCTGGGATTAATTGAACTCAGGAGACGAGAGAAGAACATTTGTTGAGAGAAAAGAAAAAAAGACTATAGCAACACAACAGCCATATGATAAAGAAAAGCAGTGAGTTAAGAGTATTCTAAAGGTATACGAAGGTATAAATTAAGAAAGAAATAGTAATTTAAATGGCAAGAGTGCAAATCCTAGGAGAAAACAAAATCACCTAGGAATGTCCAGTTTCTCAAAGACCATTTGTTCAAAACAAAGCTGACCTTCCAGAGGGTTTTTAGAGGCTGTACCAGGCTACTCCTTGGAGACAAGGATTCTGGGGCTTCGTCTGACATACTTTGGACATGTTGTAAGGAGAGACAGGTCCTTGGAGAGGGACATCATACTTGGTAGGGTGGCGGGACAGCGCAGGAGGGGAAGACAATCTATGAGGTGGATTGATTCAGTGATTGGGGTAATTGGGATGGGTGTGTCAGAGGCAATGCGATTGGCACAGGATAGAGCAGGGTTTAGGGCTGTTGTACATAGGGTCGCTATGAGTCACAAACAACTGGACAGCACATACTAACAACAACAACAAATCAAATGGAAGGTGAATATCAGTCTCCCTCAGAGCAGCTAGTGGATTCGAACTATCTGCTTTTGAGTTGACAATACAACTCCCTACTAATTAAGCCACCAGAGTTTCCTGCATCATGTTCGGACATTCATTTTTGTAGAGAAAACATTAAATGTCCTGCTTAAAGGAGCCAAAGAATCCAACAGCTAAATATGGTGCACTTAAAGTAGGCATGGTGAAGGGTGTCCTATCAGAAGTAGTTGGGATTTGGGCTCCAGGGGAGAAAATTCTATCTGCAGAGGTGACATATACTATTAACCAGAAAGTTGGCAGTTTTACCTCACCAGCCACTTTGTAGGAGAAAGCTGTGGCAGTCTGCTAGAGTAAAGATTTATACCCATGGGAACCAACACAACAGTTCTGTGCAGTGACTTGGGGTTTACTTGACAGCTTTGGCTTTGAGTTTAACTGAAAAGCAAGGGAATCTGGTTTTGAAAGCAGTCTTCCATCCCCTCCTAGAGATACTGATAAGTGTAAAGCAATTCTAAACATTTTGAGATAAGGCACAAAACGGTGCTTAGAGAGGAAAGGAGACAGATTAGACTAAGAATTTTAACAATGGATAGGTGACGAGAGAGGGGGAAAAATGGTAGTTTAGGGAGCAACAAAATGAAGGCAAACCTTATATTTCTCTAAGCAGCTCATAATCTACATAAATATAAAAATATCGAGAAAGTCTTTGCAGAGAAAAAGAAAGACTAAAATTTTTGGGAGAAGCAAGATAGGATTCAGAGAGCTTGGAAAATCATGGAAAATGGAAATGTTACAGCATTAGTGGGTGTGGCAGGCAGCATTGAGGGGTTTCTTGAAATAAGCAAAGGTTTTTATGGAATTTCACCATGGATGGATGGTAGGCTCCACCCATCCAAATGGATGCCTCTACTCTGTGTAGTTCTGAAAATTCTGACAGTGTGAAGAGTGACAAGTAGAGCCATCATTCAGAGCTGGTACCCAGGAGCCAAGGTAAAGTGGATGGGGGCCAGACATCACCCACACTGAAATTATGTGACCTTGGACAAATCACTAGTAACTTCTCTAAGTGCCTAGCATCTGAGAAATGTTATAAGAAAACAAGGTGCGAAAAACTCTATAATTGCTGTCACAATAGGGTTTTTTTGAGCCAAATATAATCTATTAGCCTCTACAGAGAAAGGAAAATTATAACAGGCACACTTAACTGACATATACAGTGAATAAATGAGTGAATAAATGAATCAGCAAAATATTTTCTTACAATAGCATTGTATGATGTACCAAGATTATATCGCTAGAAATTTCCTATAATGTGTACAAACTCACTAACAAACCCCATGGCATTTTCAGGGTCATGCATCTTTACAAAGTGCAGTGTCCACACGGAGCAGCTTATATTTTTGGATCATTAACCCTTCAATTAGCAGCCAAGTGTTTTAATCACTGTGCTAAGCTTGAGTAAATACAAATTCTCAGTAATCAGGAAACAGTAATCTTTTTATTTTTGAATACTTGAAATAGAACGAGTGTCAGATACTACTGCTTTGTCAGATGTAAATAGGATTATAGCACTGGAAGAAACTTCTGTGATTACTGTTACACTGTCCCACTTTTGAAGGGAATGAATACTGAGACTGCAAAAATCTTAATTCTAACCTGCTCCTCTCTAACAGTTACTGTTAGGGTCAGCCCTGATGTCTGTTACTGTAATGACTTCATTTTTAACCTTGTTCTTTGAAAGTATGCTATGCTTTTTAAAAACAGAGTGATGGCATTCATTCCAAATACAGTGCTTGCTTAACTAATGAATGAAAACATTTAAAAAGCATTTTAAAGGAGCTCTGGTGGCCTAGTGACAAGGAGCTGCACTGCAGTCCCAGAGGTGCGCAGTTTGAATCTACCAGATGCTCTGCTGGAGAAGAAGGGGCTATCTCCTCCTGTACAAGTCAGATCTGATTTGATGGTACACACACACAAAATAATAAAATAAATATTAAAACAAACATTTTAATAACTTTTCACTCTGTATAAAATTTTAAAACATTTTTCCCTTCTTATTGCTACCTAATAACTAGCAAAATATGTTAAATTCTATAATCTCCCCCCATTTTAAGCAGAGATAAATTGTAAAGAAGATTCTTTAGCAATTAAAGTATACGTCGGCTTGGTCTTCAAAGGTTCCAACAGCTAAATAGAGCAAGTCACAAAAAAGATAAAAGTTGTATTTCATTCATTTGCTTGCAATGCTGGAGTTTTTCTTCTCCAGATGTGAAAATTTCGTAGTAACTGTGCTCAGAATTAGAACACGTGATAATGAGGAAGAGTATAAACAAGCATGAGATAAGAACCCCCAAATAGTTTTATCTTTTATCTCTTTTCCTCCTCTCCTCTCCTCTCCTCTCCTCTCCTCTCCTCTCTCTCACACACACACACACACACACACACACACACACACCCTATGCATATCCATGGGCATGCAAGAAATATCTGTGGTTAGCTACTGTCAGGTTCACTCTGCACCTGGAGCCCTATGTACAAGAGATTGAACCATTGCCCAGTGTTGTGTCATTCTCACCATCACCAGCATGTTGGCTACCATTGTGCCAGGGCATCTCCATCTAACATCAAACATGTGTCCTACACATATTGGCCCAGTAGTTCATCAAATAGCATGTCCTTCCCTAGCAATTGATTTCTCCTGATGAACAGTTTGAAGTGAGCAAATTGGAAACCATTCTGCTGTGATCCATAACAGTTTCATTTAAAGTTGGGGCTGGACCATTTTTGAAAATAGATAAAGCCAACACTTTCTTGTTATTCTGTCTTAGAGTGGAAAGTCTGCTTAAAATTGGCCACAACCCTGCTGTTGTTTGAAATATTGGTGTCAAAACACATAAGGCACCATAATATTTCAAACTGAGATAGTCTGATCAGGCCACCAAGTCGACTACAGCTCATAGGAACCTTGTGAGCAGCAGATATCAACCTGGCCCTGTCCTGCACCAGCCTCTTGCTCTCTGCTGTGCTCAAACCCACTGATACAGTCACTGTATCTTTCTTTTGCTGATCATACCTTGGCTAGAATGATGTCTTTTCACAAGGGCTGCCTGGAACCCTCCTGATCACATGCCCAAAGTATGTGGGATGAAGTCTCACCATTCTTACCTCTGAGGAGCGTCCTGGTTGTGCTTCCTCTATGGCAGATTTGTCTGTTCTCTTTACAATCCACGGTGTCTAGTAAAAGGCAGATGTGTTCATCTAGACATTTACAGGACTGCAAGCTTCTGTTTGTGTTTGAAGAACGCCTGAAGCTAGGATGGCTAAACGTTGTATCACATATTTTGGACATGTTTTCAGGAGGAGTTAGTCTTTGGAGAAAAATATCATGTTTGGTAAAGAGAGAGTTAGCTAAAATAAGGAAGACCATCAGTAAGATCAATTGACACAGTGGATCCCACTTGGGTTTAAGTACAGTAGAGATTACGAGGATAGTGATGAGACTAGGCATTGTTTTGTTGAGCTTTGCATATGAGTTACAGCTGTGCATTACAACTGACTCCATGTAACCCCAAACCAAAAAAACACTGGGGTTAAAATCTATGATGTTAAAACAACCAACCAACCAACCAACCAACAAGCTTTCTGATGGCTAGTCCATAGTGTGTTACACTGCAAGTCAAAAGCCTCCATGTCCCTGGTGTTTCAAAACCACTAGCAACTCCAAGGGAAAAAGTTGGGTAGTCTCCCTTAAGAGCTGCAGCCTGTATAAAAGATATGCAGGTTGCTGTGAGTCGCAGTTTATTCAGTGGCAGTGAGTTTTTGGTTTTAGTGATTTAAAAAAAAAATGTTAACACAGGCTCATAATTCCAGTTATATGTCTCAAAGAGACTATCCCATGGCAGACAGGCAGGCAGGCTCCACGGGAGAAGGATGGGAAATCTCTTGTCATGTGATTAACTGCCTCTGGAAACCCGCCAGAGGCCCAGCTATGAGTGGGTTCTGACTCAGTGGTACACCGCAACAACAGTAACTACAATAACAACAACAAGAAGAAGATTGTTTAGTAGTAAGAAGCTGCTCTGCAATCCCAAAGGCACGCCTTTCAAATCCCAGCTGCTCTGCGGGCAAAGGACAGGCAGTCAGTCTCCTCCCTGGCAATGAACTGCCTCTGAAAACATGATGGAGGGGTAACTGTGGATCAGTACCCACTGAACAGCACACAACAACAGTATCTACTGTGGTAGCTTTAGTGACCTAATCCGAAAGGAGTTGTACTGCTAACAAAGTCTGAGCCTCCCTGGCAGTTTGAATGAATACACCAGCCACCATGCAAGAGAAGAAGAAGCAGTCTCCTGTATAATTTCAGCTTCAGAAATCCAATGCTATGAGTAGGTTCTAACTCGAGGGCAATGAGTATTTACTTGTCTATAGCTTATATGCTTTTTATGGTTAATATTGTCTTTAGATAAACAATGGCTCCACAAAGCATGTGTAAATTAGTTGGGAAAAATATAATTCAGGTGGTAGTTCAAAATGGTTGGTCTCTGTATGATTATTTAGGGAGCCCTGATGGCCTAGTGGCAAGAAGCTGCACTGCAATCCTGAAGACAGGCAGCTTGAAGCTGCTAGCTATTCTGCAGAAGAGGGATAGACAATCTCCTCCTGTGAGATTAACTGCCTCTGAAGACCCAACTGGTTGGTCAGCCAGCTATGGGTAATTTTTAATTCTGTGGTACAGAACAACAACATCATCATCATCATCAACAACAACATGATTATTTACCACATCATGCATCAGTAGATTGATGTGCTGTTATATGTGCTACTTCAGGCATCCTCCTTTTCAGTTAGAAAAATCATATTGTGTATTTTCCATCAAAAGAGGCCATTCTCCTACATGACCAAGATTTAGTCATCAGAATGAAGAGATCAAAGTTGATACATCAGTTATCTAATCCTCAAACCCCATTCAAGTTTGTCACTTGCCCTAATAACTTCTGAAGTAAAAGGAACATGTTTTGAATCATAAGTTGTATTTATTTGTCATTCTAATTTAATCTCCTTCAGTCTGGGCTCATTTATTAGTGTCCTCTTAAACCTCTTGACATTGGTAGTTTTGAAGAACACAAGGCAGTTATTTTATAGAAAGCTTTTATTTTTATTTTTTAATTACACGTTTCTACAAGAGCTGGAACCTGGGTGGCATAATGGTTATGTGTTCAGCTGTAGTCAAAAGGCCCATGACTCAAACCCAACAGCTGCCCATGGAGAAAGATAAGGCTGTATATGATCCCATACATCCTCCAGCCTTGGAAACCCTATTGGGGGAGGGGGGCATTTCACCTCTATCCCACAGGATCTCTATGAGTCATAATCGACATGGGAACAATTTTAGTTTTCATTTTACAACATACATTTCTTCAGACATCTTCCTTTTAACTAAAAAAAAAAAGGAAACATAAAGGTGACTTATGGAGAATGGAAAGGCTTCCTTTTATGTGTTTGTTGTTTTGACAGTAACCCTTTTTAAAGAACAATATTAAATTTTAAAAAATAATAAAAAGGAATAATTCTAAACTACTTCTGTAATTTTCTAAATACCTATAGAATTCTTTCTCATTCGTTTCAACCTGCTTACTAGCCATCCTCATTCAGAGGCACTTTGTTTAGAGTCCCCAACCCGGCAAGTTAGTGGTAAGGAGTTGAACCACCAGCCCACAGGCAGGTGGTTGCAACCCACCAGCTGCTTCTCAGGAGAAAGATGGACAGTCTCCTCCTGTGGGGTTTAGAGCCTCTAAAATCCTGCCACAGGGTCAGATATGAGTTGGCTTCAACTCATAATAGCATAACAAGAAGTACATAACAACCACCACCACAACAAAATAAAACTGCCTGCAGAAAGAGATTAAGAACCCTGTCCTACAGGGCCCTTTGTGAGCAGGAACCAAATAGAAGACAGTAGTTTTGGTTTTAGTTTCATGTTTTTAAAAACTACATACCTACCACCTAAAAGGTATGGTTATATGACACGTGTTAAACACCGTCAGCATTGTGGCTGCTGCCCAGCCTTTTCAAGCATATAGACCACATCTACACCACATTGTAGTGTTATCTGTCTTTTGACATTTTTGATGGTGGTTAGGGACAGCCACAGATGGTGCAGATTTGTTAAAGTGACCAGAATTTTCTTTAATTCAGAGATTTTCATTTGCAAATATATAAGCAGAAGAATATTTCCTGAATCAGTATTTTGTCATTAAAAAAAGGAACAAAACCCAAATAGTCTAAAAAGAACCCAAGACTCTATCATTAGTAATCATTTAAGTTAATTATGACAAAATTATCCAAAGCAAAGCTCTATTCTTTGGAAAGAAGAACATAAGATACATATATTTTATAATGCGATTGTGTAGTTGTAAAAATGAATTATATATGTAGATGCTTTTGTTGTTGGGTATCACCAAGTTGTAACTGACTCATACCTGAACCTCCAGTGGGTTGTCAGGGGCAGAGCAGCTGGGGGATTTGAACCATGTGCTTTTGGGATGGCAGCATAGCTCTTTACCACTACACCACCAGCGCTCTCTCTATATAGAGAGGAATTGAATCTACCTGTTCCTTCATGGGAGAAAAATAGGCAGTCTCCTACCATGTGATTTGTTCTTGTTATTGTTGATTGCTGTCAAGTCGAGGTTGACTCATAGCAACTCTGTGAACAAAAGACCTAATTCCTTTTTATAGCCATCGTTCTTTCTCCAAGTTCACAGAATTTCCAGAGTCATGTGGTTTAGGAAGTGGATGCCACTCCTGCTTCCCAACCTGTTTTACAACTGGGATCTCCACTAAACACTGTCCACAATGGGAAACCATTATGGTATTTATATATCCATGGCACAAGGTTCAGCATCACAGCAAACCCAGGTTGCCTCATACAGCACATTGACGAAGAGTGATGTGCAAAGTGGAAGAATATTCTTCCAGATATAACAGCACTAGGCTCATATAGCAGTGGTTAAGTGTTGTCGAGTCGAATATGACTCTGAGTAAACTTTGCACAAAAGGCCTGAACTCTGTTCTATAATTAACATAATTTCTGTACATTTATAAGAGAGTTTATAGCTTTACTGCCTTTGAGAACCTGCTAAGGGCCAGCTATGAGTCATTTCTGACTTGAGGGTACATAACAATGACAGCTCATACACATACATAAATATCTGTGCAAATATGTCATATGTACATACATAATATAAATTAAAGTTTCTGAAAGAATGAAAAAAAAAAACCCTGCTTAATAGGGAAAGGATCTAGACTAGAAAAGTACTATAATGGGACTAGATGAACTTCCATCATCATCACCATTCTCTCAGCAAATCATATGCCTTTTCATAGGAGCTGTAGTCTTAAAATTTGCATTTGAGACTACTCAATCAGGTTCTTGACAAGGTTGGTCAATAAAACTTTGCAAATAAGGAGTATTTTACCTGTCCTAATCCTGATACACATAAATAGAGTTCTCTGTTTTGTGTTTTTTTAATTATTATTATTTTTGTGTGCGTGTACCGTCAAATCAGATCTGACTGGTACAGGAGGAGATTGTCCCTCCTTCCTCGGCAGAGCATCTGGTGGATTCGAACCGTGCACCTCTGGGATTGTAGATGCAGTTCCTTGCCACTTGGCCACCAGAGCTCCCCCAAATAGAGTTCTCTGAATAACTGATTTCACAAAATATTCTTGTTTCTCCCAGCACTCCTGAGAGGCCGTGGATGATAGGTACTTTAGGACTGCTATATTCTCTTGCTTGAACTCTTACTGAAAGAATGAAAGTTTAATGTGTAGAAAATAATGCAAATAATATAAACTCATTGTTATCAAGTTTCCACTTGAGTTTTTGAGGCTATAAATTGCATATGGCTGTAAATAGGCCGTAAATAGGCTGTAAATAGACTATCCGGTCAGCTAAAATTGCCAGAGATGTGTGATCTTTGGGTTAGCAACACTATTCCCAATGAACAATGGCACTAGAGTTCCTTTATTAAGTCAGTGTATGTCATATGGTATGGACATTGCCTTCAGGTTGTTGTTAGGTACTGTTGAGCCAAGTACAACTCATAGCAACCCTTCTAACAACAAATCTTAACACTGTCCTATCTAGTGCCAGCCTCACAATCTCTGAGATACTCAGGCACATTACTGCAGTTACTGTGTCAATCCACCAGACTGAGGGTCTTCATTTCCTTCACCATTCCTCTACCTTTCCAAGTATGATGTCCTTCTCCTAGGAACAACCTCTTCTAGCAATGTGCCTAAAGTATGTGAGATTAATCTTCATCATCTTTAACTCCACAGAGCCATCTATCTCCACCTTCTTCCAAGACACACTGTTTGTTCTTTTGACCACCCATGGGATATTCAGTACTCTGTCCAACCCCAGTTTAAAGCCACAAATTCTTCTTCTGTCATCTTATCAGATGTTATGAAATGACTGAAAAGACCATAGCCTGAATCAGGCCTATCTTAGTCCTGAAATTGACATCACTGTTCATAAGTAATTTGGAGAGGGTCCTGACTACTGGCTTTCTGAGAGCCATATGCCTCCTGATCTCCCAACTGCTGTTCCCAAGTGTATTGATTATGAATCTAAGTAACATTAGTTGTCGAAAATTTCCCTTTTTCTCTGTCTGTCATGATATTGCCTGTTGGTCCAGTGGCAAGGATTTTTGTTTTTATTTTTTGTTACATTGAGATACAATATTTATTGAAGGCTACAGTGTTTTAAATTTCTGCAGCAAGTGTTTCAAGTCCTTCTAACTGAGCAAGTAAAGTCATGTAGTCTGCATAATTGAGGCTATTGATGAGTCTTCCTTCAAAAGTGATGCCACATTCTTCTTCATAGAGTCCAGCTTCTCAAATAATTTTCTCAGAATATAGATTAAATACAGATGGAGAAAAGATACAACCCTGACAAACTTTTCCTAATTTTAAACTGACTATGCAGTGCTTCTGTGCTCTGTTCTCACAGTAGCAACTTGGTCTAGGTATACATGTCATCTGAGCACAATTAAGTGTACTGAAATTCTCATTCTTCTCAATGTTAGCCATAACTTGTTATGATCCACACAATCAAATGATTTTGTGTAGTCAATAATGCACAAATAGACATTTTTGTGGTATTCTTTACTGTCAGCCAGAATTCATCTGATATCAGCAATGAGATCCCTGGTGCCATGACTTCTTCTAAATCCAACTTGAACATCTGGCAGTTCTCTGTCTATAAACTGTTCTGGCTTATTTTGAATATCTTTATTTCTGACTTTTTCTCACTTCCCTCATGGTGGCAGAAGAGTCTCCTGGGCTTGGTTCCCAATGGCTTCATCATCATGGCAACCATGTACATCTTTACTAGTATTTTCTTGGGTGTCATCTGTATGGAAGCAGATGTCAAGCATTTCTTCCATGACACCATTGGGTGGGATTGAATACCTACCCTTTCCATTAGTATTAAAACATAAGCCACTTTGTACCAACTCAAACAATTCATTGCCACTAAATTTGAACAAATTCAGAGCTGACTCTTCAATGGGTTTTCAGAGAGGCTGGAATTGTGCTGGAGGATATTCGTCATCTCCCTGCTATGGACCCACTGGTGGATTTGAACCTCCAGAGAGACACTACATTTGGGTTAGCAGCACAACTCCTTAGGGACTGTGCCATCAGCACTCCCTTTATTTTATACTACCTGAAAAGCAGCAGAGAACTGCCAGAAGTCCAGGCTGGGTTTAGAAGGGGTCGTGGTACTAGGGATATTGTAGCTGATGTTAGATGGATCTTAGCTGAAAGCAGAGAATACCAGAAGAATGTCTATCTGTGTTTCATTGATTATGCAAAGGCATAACAAACTGTGGCTAACTCTGAGAAGAATGGGAATTCCAGAACACTTGATCGTTCTAATGTGAAACTTATACTTGGACCAAGAGGCAGTCGTCAGAACAGAGCAAGGAAACACTGCATGGTTCAAAACTGGGAAAGGCGTACGCGAGGGATGTGTCCTATCTCCATACCTTTTCAACCTGTATGCAGAACAGATTATCCAAGAGACTGGGCTCTATGAGGGGAAGTGTGGCATCAGGATTGGTGGAAAATCTGTTAACAGTCTGCGTTATGCAGATGACACAACCCTGCTTGCTGAAACTGAGGAGGACCTAAAACGCTTGCTGCAGAGGGTCAAGGACTGCAACCTCCAATATGGATTGAGGCTAAATGTCAAGAAGACAAAGATTCTCACCACTGGACCAATTGGCAGCATCAGGATAGATGGTGAAGAGATTGAGATTGTTAACAGCTTTAGTCTGCTTGGCTCCATGGTCAACACTCTTGGCACCAGTAGCCAGAAAATAAAAAAATGTATTGCAATGGGAAAGTCCATTGTTAGGGACCTCTCCAGGGTACTGAAGAGCAAAGGTGTCACTCTGGAGAATAAGGTGCATCTGATACAGGCTATGGTGTTTGCAATCACTTGTTATGCATCAGAGAGTTGGACAGTGACTAAGGAGGATAGAAGGAGAATTGATACCTTTGAGCTGTGGTGCTGGAGAAGAGTATTGAGGGTACCATGAAATGCCAAGAAAACAAACAGATTCATCCTGGAGAGGGTTAAACCAGGCTGCTCCTTGCAGGCAAGTATTCTGAGGCTTCATCTGACATATTTTGGACATGTTGTAAGGAGGGTCAAGTCCTTGGAGAGGGACATCATGCTTGGGAGGGTGGAGGGGTGATGCAAAAGGGGAAGACCCTCTATGAGGTATATTGATTCTGTGACTGGGGTAATCGGGATGGGTGTGTCGGAGGCAGTGAGATTGGCACAGGATAGAGCAGGGTTTAGGGCTGTTGTACATAGGGTCGCTATGAGTCGCAAGCAGCTCGACAGCACATAACAACATCAAGAATCCAAATATGGGTTTCCATGAGTCAGAATCAACTTGAAGGCAACATTTTTGTTTGTTTGTTTTAATGGTGGCTTGTATTTGTTTTTTTGATATCATAACAGCCCCAATAAGATTTGCAGAGTCTTCCTTTTCTAGGATATCCATTTCTGGCTTGTTGTCAGCTTATAATATTTGTTTCTAGGACTATTTTGGACTTTTGCCATTTGTAACCTTCAAAAAACAAGAGGAAGGAGATGAGGTAAAGTTGTAATTTTTGCATACATTTTCCTTTCTTGCAAATGTCATGGTGCTCTTTTTTATTATAACCTATGGAAGATCTGAATAGAAGGTGACTTCTGGCCTCATTGAAAGGCTTTCTTCCTAATTAATCTTCAGATTTCCAGTTCTCCCAACACATTATTAGTTAAAAGCAGGTTGAAATGAACCAGGTAGTGGGAAAAGAAAAGAAAGTCATACAAAGCATACCTACATCTAATTATAGCTGGGGTATGGTAACATTTATGGTTTCCCATGGACTATCTCCTTATGTTCTGTTTAGTTTGTATAGTAAAATAATTCAGATTTCTATTATTACTGGATTTTTGCCAAGGGTATTTTAGCCATCATTGTGTCTTGATAAATATTGAAAACCTGTGTTTCATATAAGTGTATATTCAATACACACATGTATAATTAAAATGTGTGAAATTTCCCTTCATTTTAAGAAGTCCCACATGCTTGAAAAAATAGCTTTAGCAACAAATGGTAAATTTATTTTCAGAATAAACTTTATAGATGTATGGATCTCTAAAAATAGTCAAATTTCTCAAATTTTATTTTTCTCACTAAATATGACACATTTCCACAAGGAGAGCAGGTTTTAGTTATGGCTTGCACAGTGTCTGCAAAACCACAATTGTTGTGAGAAAGAACGTAGGGCTGTTTGTTGGCATATGTACTTTACTGTTGCATCTATACCATGAAGAGTTCAGTAAAACTATGGGGCATTTTCTGATCATAATTAATGTGTAACTACCCCATTTTCACCATTCATGGCTCATTTTAGTTACTGAAGAAGCTTTATGACTGTATCTGGCTGGGAAAAAAAATTCTTATGAATTTAGTGTGTGATGCCAATGGTGTTGGCAAGTGCACAGCCCAGATGCAATGTCCATTGACAAATCACCATCCAGCTATATCTATGCACACTGAGATGTGAGTCATCATTATTTTTACACTTTATTTATATTTGCAGTGGATTTTCCCAACTTACCAACCCTGTACAACTCTCAAATTAGTTAGAATCCTAGGATCCATATAACTAGCAGAAACATATGCAAAACCAGACTGTTATCAAAAATATCCCTTGGTAAGCATAAACAAAGACCAATTAGATTCTGTTCAGTGTGTGGGCCATTGCCTCTTCTTATTCTGATGTGCTTTGATGGATGCTAGTACATTCCTCCCCCTCACACTGCTTTAGAGACTACCATTGCTAGGTCAGGGATCTATTAATTATAGCCTGTGGGCTACATCTAGCTTATCACCTGTTTATATGGGTAAAGTTTTATTTGCATACAATCATACACATTTATTATATTGCATAAATATTTTTATGCTACCCCAGCAAAGCAGAATAGTTGAAATAGTAACCCGGTGGACTACAAAGTAGAAAATGTTTACTATTTGACCTAGAAAGCTGTGCTTCCTGTCAAATGTCCCTGCCCTGTGGAAAGGTGATTTTTGATGACATGAGCTGAAAAAAGAAATGAATGTGTTGAGTCAATCAATTATCAGCAGGGTTGAAATTGAAGAGATGCACTTTGGTGGAGTCAGGATGATGTTTAGTGAGGGAGCAGAAACTGTGAGAAAACAAAGGATCTAGAGAAAAGCAGAAATGTCATGAGATAAAGGAGAGACCATATGGGCAGAAATTAGCTTGTACCTCAAGCTCTGAGGTTTCTAACAGCTGCTCTCTACTCTACTGCAGAGATAGCCTTAAATATGTCCCCCTTTGACCCAAGCTGTACAAAGAGAGAGTTTCTCTGTTGTCAAAAGGGTATGGATAAAAGAGATCATGTTTGTTTGACTATCATAATATAATTTGTTTTCATTTATTAGTTCGTATTGAGATGACTCTTTAAATCTCAGTTTTGATAGTAAGAGTGAGTAACTCTGCTAGGGTAAAAAGTCACTTGAGTAGATAAAGACCATGTTGGTAGAAAATCTTAATGTAATGTTAACATCAGTTAAGCAAGCCCACACTTAATGACATGAAACAGCACTTTCATTTTATATCTTTTGTTGAATCAATCAGTAAAAATTTAAGATACATCAAGTATAAAGAAGGAGGCTCTGGTGACTTAGTGGTAAGGAGTTGCATATCAACCCAAAGGCACAGAGTTCAAATCCATCAGCTGCTCTGTGGGAGAAAGGTCAGGAATCTCCTCCCTTGTGATTTACTGCCTCTGAAAATCTCCTGGAAGCCATCTATGAGTCAGTGTCAACTAGATGGTATGCAATAACAAATGTAAAGAACTTGTGCAAGACAGCTTGATAGGTGAAAACATGTATATAGCAAGACCTTCTCCCAGGGGGCTTAAACATTCTTATAAGAAAGTTGAGACTAGTACACCAACATCTGCAATACAGTGAAACCTGGTGTAATGAAATTTAATAAATATCTATAGCAGGTTAACTATGGCCCAAAGCAGATTCTGAGGCACCGTGCCTACTGAGACGGAGGAAGCAGGGCCCTTTTCCTTGGAAGAACAGTGGCTTTAATAGAAAGTGAAGGTCACTTCCTGCAAACAAGATGAGAAAAGGCATGATGAGACATTGTGCAGATGTTACATGTAGTTACAAAGTTGATTGAAACATCAGTGTTAATAGAAAAAATATTAAAGCCTCCTAAACAAAATAGTTGCTAAATTGATAACAATGCTGTGATACGATGATATACTGTGTAGTTTAAAGAATGAAGTAGGTCTCTGTGAATAAGTATATGGGTAAATCCCAAGACTTATATTGACCAAGAATAAAATTGTAAAAGCATGCTTATTGAATGAGACCAACTCTTCTCTATTGTTTAGATTAGCATATATGTGAGATATTTTCCTGTACAGGATTGATGGACACAACAATTACTTTTAAATGTAGAGAAAGAGGGAAAGACAATGAAGATGGGACCTAAAACTGAAGTAATTATGAAGAAAAATGGATGAACAATACATGTACATTAATTTCTTTTAGTATTTTTAAAATTTTGCTTCTATTTAATGAAAGAAAAAAAAGATGCATGTTTGTGTAGAAACATTCAGATAGATCTCTCTGGAGGATGCAGCTTGAGATCCAATTTTAGCTCTAACCTCCATAGTTTCGTTATGTGCCTAATCATATTACTCCACTGAGTGAAATTCTCATTGTGATAGAGTGAAGGCACGTTCTATATGGTCAAGCTAATTGTTAGTGCTCCTTGGAGATGAATCTGAGCACAGGCTTTGTCCTGCTCACAAGTGTGCAGCTGTGCCTGTGTGGACAGAAGCAGAAGGGTTCTGAGAATGCTGAACAACAAATATGTCAGGAATCCCTGGCTAGTTCTGCCTCTACAAATATTTTTATACCACAGTCCTTTTCAGAATAGAAGAAGGTGGGTGGAACTCTGGTAGCATAGACTATAAGGTGTTGCACCACTAACCAGAAGGCTTTGTCTTCAGAAAGACAAATCCCCCAGTTGCTTCATGGGTGAAAGTTGGGCAGACTTTTTTTCCTGAAATTATTTACAGTGTTGGAAACCCAATGGAAGGTTACTATGAATTAGTTGGATACAATTTAATGAGAGTGAGTTCTGAGTTTATAAGCATCTCTGGAAATTGCTTACATTTCTAGAGATCCCTGCATAAGGGTTCTGAGAACTCTAGTTATAATTGGTGTAGATATTTTGCCTTTGATAAACTTGATCAAAAACTCCAGGGAGTCAATGAACGGTGAATGTGTACAGACCTCTGGAAGTGGAGCAGAAAACTCAGTAATAAATTTGTGAGTCTTCACAAGTGGATGGATTAAGAGACTCTACTACCAGTCTTGGAGCACAAATGTCCAAAAATGTATAGAATCTGTACTGGCTTTCTACTTGTTTTGTAATGGTCTTTTAAAAAGTGAAGCAATTGCTAAATAAAAAAAAAATCCTTCAGTTAATTCTGTCAACTTCATGGTCAGTCATTTAGTATTTTGTAATCCAGCAGAAGCATTACTTACGAAAATGGAGCTTAGATGACAAGCAAATTCTTGGCATAAAACCTGAACCACCAAGGCAGAATGTGACTAAGGAGCACCATTTTTAGAAGAGGATACAGACAACATGAACTTAACACATTTTTATTCACCAGGTGGCAAAATAGAAATGAAATACCAGAGGCTTGGTTCACTGAGTAAATATTATAGTCACTGCAAGAGTCAAACCTTGAACACAACCTCTTATTTGCAAGTGTTCTGAGTTATTTTTTAAATTGTTTGTTTTTATCTTCTTGTTAATATTTTAGGGCTTAAATACTTATTCTTTTAATATTAAACTCCATTTTCAGTTGTTCTGCGGTGATATTATTGTTTGGGCGATTGTAATATACTTAGGGGAGATAACAGAAGTCCTGGTGACACTATAGTGTAACCACAGGACTGCTAACCAATTGATGAGTGGGAGGGAGAGAGCTGGGACACTTTATTCCCATAAAGGTTTACAGCTTCAGAACTTTATGGGATAGTTCTTCTCTGTCCTATAGCATTATTGTGAGTTCAGGACTAACTTGATGACAGTGGGTTCAGGTTTTGGTATATGGGATGTACAATTAACTTTCCTTCCCTTATCCTCTTATAATTTAATCTGTTTGAGAATATTCAACTAGTATTTTTGCAAAAATAATTTCCCCTAACCATTTCCCCACCCCCTTAAGTAGCTGACTGAGTTCTGTAAGAGCAGTGACTCAAAGAGGTTTATTTGTAAATAACTAAATAGGTGCTGTCTGGTTATCCAAGCTCATTACCGTCCAATTGATTATGACTCATAAGGACCTGATAGGACAGAATACAGAGCACACTGATCCATCTTTTTCCCCTCAGGATGACTGGTGAATTCACACTGCTGACCTTTTGGTTACTAGCTGTGCATTTTAAGCACTGTGCCTCCTCCAGAACTTCTTTACAGTCTGTTTATGCCACATTTTAAGCAGCTACCTGCCAAATGAAATACACAAGGAAAAAGAAAAGACCTAAAGTGCAGTAAATACCTTGAAGTGTGTGTGTGTTTCCAGCTGATTTCCAAATAGGTCTATATTTATATAGCTGTGCAAAAAAGCAAGGAAAAAGAAATTGCAGCATATTTTCAAGCCAGTTTAGACATCTTGACACTTTATTGTTTCTTTTTTTGCCAGGAGAATCAATGGATGGTTTGCTCTCTGTGGAAAAAAAGTCATTTAAGATAGAAAATATTTTTAATTCTAACCTTCACAGAAGGGGAAAAAACCCAAACACCAACACAGTCCTTGGTACTGGTAGGTGCTGTATAAGAAAGCACAGTGTAATATGTATAATGTGGGGTCTTGTATAAGTGTGATTCTTTCTACCTTTCGTCATTCAACACGTATTTACCAGATGAAGCACTCTGATATGACAAAGAATAGAAGAGTCTCTGTCCTCAGGGAGTTTATAATCTTGGGGGAGAAATCTCAGGAAACAATTCAGTATTGTATCACCTTCAGAGATGCTATGAGAATCAAATGAGGATGAGAAGGAGGAGAGGTAGTGTTTAAGTTTAGGGGGCAGAAGGGAGATAGGGTCAGCCTGTTTGAGGGGACAGGTAGGAAGGTAACTCAAACAGGCCAAATGCATGACAAAATAAATTGTGAAGTATAAATTGTGCCTTGTGTGTGGAAGAAAGATAAGAAAGAGATGAGATTTCTGTTTTAGAGTCCTGTTCTCCTGTCTTCACTTCAAATGTTTCATGCCGCACTGCTCTCATGCACTATGACTTCCTGATTATACTCTCAGTCTCTTCTGTAAAGTCCTCAGGAGCAGGAACAGTAACTTATTTATTCCTCAGTGCCTCAGCAGTGCCAGGAACCTGGTGGGTACAAAATTAATGCTGTTTTAGTTGATCAGAATGAATAACAGGATAAATGGGTATATGAATGGATGGACAGATGGATAAACAGATGAATGCTCTGAACTTAGAAATGTACTTGGGCTATTACTACCTCAGTGGAAAAAACACGGTGGGAGGGGAGAAAAAGTAATATATTGGGTGTGGTAGTGTGTAAAAATATTTTTAGTTGAAGTTCTATTGGACTTTGCTACAAATTAAAAATTATTTCTGCCTAGGCTTGGCCCTCCCAAAATTTTACAATCATACGTACACTTGTGCACTTGTTAAATTGTTTGTTTGAAATTTCTTTGATTTAGGAGTATATTCATTTGTTTGGATGGCAGTTTTTAACTAGTAGATAAAGTTTTTCAATCAAACCCCATGGGTTCTGCAATGTGTGCCTCAGCTATAGGAAAATGAACTGTACAGTACATTAGAAAAAAGTCTTAATACTGTTAACCTCTTTAAAATCTTATTACATATTAAAAAGTACACCTTATAACTACTAATAGAGGAAAAAGAAAATAGCAAGACATGGTGAGAGCAGACAGCTGGAATTTTTTGGGAAATGTCTGTGGTATTTGGGTTTATTTTTAAGGGGAAGAAAATTTTTCCATTAAATTTTATAGCACAATAACTTTTTTAAAACTTATACTCAATAAGGATCATTATAATGTTGATGTAAAACTCATTATGTTTTATTTATGAATAATATATTTCTTTTTTGAAGGAGTAGGCAGGGAATGAAACAGGTTTTTCTAAGCTGCTTCTGTCTCCTTTATTGCTTCTATTGCCCTGCCCCATCTCATTGCACAAATCCCCAATACAGGCATCTCTTTATTTTTATTTTTCATGGACTCTATGTATAAACAACACACACCATACATAAATTAAGAAACACTGCAATATTCACTGGAACATTAAAAGAAAATTAAACATTGTGTAATAAAATATTCCGTAATGCGTAGGCAACTTTAAAAGCTCTTGCAACTGAAGAGGGAAAAAAGTGAGACAGAAACTTGCTGGTCGTGTGTCTTTTTTAGAGGTTTGAAAAAATTAAGGCAGTTTTAATTATGTGCTTCCTCAGTGGAAAGGATATTAATTCGTCTGAATCATTCTTTTCAACTTTGAGACCCATTTTCATTTTTCTCTTCTTATTTCCCTCAAACTTTCTCTTCCTCTCATTTTCCTTTCCCTCCGTGGTGCCCCTTTTTTGCTTCATCTCTCATTCCTGTTGTTGTTATTTGCCATCAAGTCACCTGCAAGTCATAGCAATCCTATGTACAACAGCTCTGAATCCTGCTCTATCTTGAGCCAATTCATTGTTTCCAACACACTTGCCTCCATTACTCCAGTCACAGAGTTAATCTGTCTCATCCAGGGTCTTTCTCTCTTGTGCTGTCCGTCCATCTTTCTGAGCATGATGTCCTTCTCCAAGGACTGGTCCCTCCTGACAACATACCAAAAGTATGTGAGAGCTTCAGAATCCTTACCTCCAAGGAGCACGCTGGTTTCACCCTCTAAAGGACAGACCTGTTTGTTCACCTAGCAGTCCATGGTATGTTCAGTCCTCTTCTCCAGCACCACAATTCAACAATTCAAAGGCATTGTTTATTCTGTCATCCTTAGTCATTGTCCAACTCTCTGATGCATAGCAAGTAATAGTGAAGACCATGGTCTGAATCAGGCACATCTTAGTCTCTAAACTGATATTGTTGCTTTTAATACTCTGGAGAAGTCCCTGACAACAGATTTCCCCCAGTGCAGTTTGTCTTTTGATTTCCTGGCTGCTTGCTGGTACCAAGAGTGTTGATTGTGGAACCAGCTAAGCAGAACCAAGCAAGTTGAAACGTATAGATTTAAAAAGTATAGAGATAGGATGAATCCCTGGCAGTACACTTTTCCTGGTCTTGAATCATGCAGTGTTCCCTTGTTCTGTTCTGACAACTGTCTCCTGGTCCACGTATAGGCTTTGCAAAGGCAAAATCGAGTATTCTGGATCCCCATTCTTCTCAAGGGTCATTTGTTAGTTCTGACTCAACAGTAGTAAATTTTATTGATGTGACCTAATCCCAACCACTTTGGGAAATTTGAAGAGGACCTAACTATCTTTGAATTAATTAGACTTTCCTGGTTCATGTCATAATCAGCCTCTCCCCTCACGCTGCCCCCTGGAATTGCTCAGGGCTCTTTAGAAATATTGAAGACATTTATTAGTACCAAAATAGCTCTGTTTTAACTCTGAAGAGAAACAGCGTGATAAAGAGAAACAGTTTTGCTTAGTCAAGGTGCAGCTTCAAACCAGTTCTTGAGAAGTTGTCTATAAGAATAATTATCAGAAGGTTTATGTGTAAAGGGTAAGGCGAGGGGTTGGGAGGAGCGGGGAGAGATGGAAGCACCCAGATAGTGCCTAGGACTACTACCTTTCCTTTGTTTTGTGGTTTATAGCATTTTGGACATGCTTCCCATTTCAGCTGGTATTCACAGGTAAACACAGGTATTCACAAATTGTAAGAATCACGGTAGTTATTTCTTACAAAAATGTGTTTATTCTACATGAGTGGTTTTAATTTCTCTTATAAGGAATAGACATCTCCTTCCAGTTTTAGTTACAGTATGTTTTAGCTACCACACTTTCTAAATCTACCCCCCATTGAAACCATTGTGTTGGTGTTAATAACTAACCTACAGATTGTCAGAATCAGTGGAGCAAAACTTTTCCTGCTTGTTTTCTTTACACTGAATGATATTCTCTTCCCCCAGGGCTTCAATGTTTGCTTTAAGGAGCCTCTTTTGTTTAGTACATTTTTCATAGGTAATTTTATCTCCATGTCTGTGGAATTTGTTTCATAGATGTTCATTTTCTTTCAGATCCTTTCAGGAAGAAGATAATGGATGCTACCCAAAATGGGAAGCCAAAAAAAAGAAAAAGTCCTTTTGCCTTTTTACTATGTAGTGGTATTTTTTATGAACTGTGTATTACGTTACAGTTATGTTTATTATGCTGCTAATAACAATAGTTGTTTGAAATAACTGTGTTACTGTTAACCTCTGGATGATGTGTTTACAAACATAGCATTTTATTTTGTCAGTGTAAATATCTGTATTGTTGTTGTGTATTGTGTTGGAACCAACCCTTGCCTCTCCAGCAGGCTTTCAGAAGCTGTTAATAGCATGGAAGGAGATTGCCCATCCTTTTCCCATGGAGCAGCTGGCAGCCTCAAAGCGTGTGCCTTTGGGATTGCAGCACAGCTTCTTGCCATTAGGCCATGAGAGCTCCCTAAAATATATTTTGTTGTTGTTGTGTGCCGTTGAGTCAGAACTGACCCATAGCTGACCCTCCAGTGGGTTTTCAGAAGAAGTAAATTGCACAGGAGGAGATTGCCCATTCTTCTCCTGGGGAACAGCTAATGACCTCGAAATTCCTGCAAGTATAGACATAAAACCAATTCATTGTCTTGTTAAGGGTATCAACCTTAAGTAAAATGAGCTTAATATTTTTCAAGAGAACTATTTCCAAAAGTTCACCAAGGACATTGTGCTAGGAAGAAAATTAAAATTATAGATACCACATATTTGACTGTAATGGGAATTTATGTAAAACTTGAACATTCAGTAATCCCATATATGGTTATATGCCCTTGAGTCAAATAGGGGAGCTCTGGTGGTCCAAATCTACCAGTGGCTCCTTGAGAAAATATGAGCAGCTTCTTCCTGTTGAGATAGACAGTGTTGGAGACTCAGAGGCAGGTGGCTATGAAGTGGAACCAATTAGACAGCAATGAGTGTGTGTTCTATCAACATTAGGAAGACTCTGTGTTCTTTGCTGTGAAATAGAAATAATATACCATGTTTATATTAGATTATTGTGGAAACATTTTTACGGTAATATATTCAAATGTGCACAGAGATAGATCAATTGGCCACGTAAACAGAAATTGATGCTACTAAGCCAAAGGTGGGTGACTCTAATCCATGGCCCTCAGGCCTGTCTTCAGTTGTTTTTGGAAAACATTCTTCTAGGTCATATGGTCCTGGTCTGTCCATTTGCTGTACAGAGGTAACTCATGGTTGCTGTGAAGCTGAACACTGTGACACTGATGTGTCAAATGCAAGAATGATTACCCATGGTGGACAGTGTTTGGTGGAGCTCCATGATTAAAACAAGCTTGGAAGCTGGAGTGGCAACCACTTCCGAAATAGCTTGCCTTTGAAAACCCTATGAAGCTGGAGAAAGGATGAAAGTTATACAAGTGTACAGGTCTTTCGTTCATAGGGTCACTATGAGTCGCTTACAATTTGATGGCACTTAACAATAACAACAACGTAGTATATAGTATATCATGTTTCAGAAATGTTAGCTATTATTAGGTTATACTGTCAAAGTAGCCCAGAACAAGAATTTAGGGACATGACAATATCAATAATCAGCATTTTATATAGGAGAAACAGAAAGGAAATAAGAATACATGTTTGAGACTATGTGATATGAAAATAGGAATGGAAGTAAATAGGGGTCCAATCAGATGAAACAAACTAGGTTCTATGTTTAGGAGTTTGTGAGAGAAGATGAAATACCCCGATGTCAGTCCTGTTTTACAACAATGGCACTATACAGTATTTGTCCAATTGTGCCTGAGATATTTCACTCAGCATAATGTCCTCCAGGGTCACCCATTTTGTAGAATATTTCATGAGTTCCTTGTTTTTCAGTGCAGCATTCTGTGAATATACCAGAGCTTCTCTATCCATTCGTTTGTTGATTGGCACTTGGGTTGTTTCCAACTCTTTGCTATTGTGAACAAAGAAACAATAAACATGGGTGTGCATATATCTGCATGAGTGACGGTTCTAGTTTCTTTAGGGTATATTCCCTGTACTAGAACTTATATGTTGTTATTTATCTGTTTATTCAAAAGATATTTTGTGTGTGTGTATGAGCCCACTGTGTAGTGGATACCTGTGCTTACTTGAAACATACGGGATGTAAATATATAAATTTTGAGTCACTGATCTGAAGGATGGTTTGGAGTGAGGAGAAATGCATCAGGCACTAAGAGTTTGTCACTGATTACAAGCAGAAAAGAAAGGAAGAAGGCTCCAAGGTAGTGCATGCAACATTGCAAAATAATGAAGAATTCCTGAAAGACTGCATTGCATGTATGAATCTAGAGGACATGATGCTGAGTGAAATAAGCCAATTAAAAAGGACAAATCTTTTATAAGGCCACTATTACAAAGAGCTAGAGAAAGGTTTATACACAGATTAAATCACTTTAGTATATTTACCTGGTGGTAGAATGGAGGGGCATACAAAATTAATAAATAATTAATACTCATTATAATGGGTAAAGGGAAAGACAGTATGGATTGAATGAGTGATTGACATTGTGGGAATTGTAATTAATATTGAGGAACAGCGTGTGCTTGAGTGAATGATTAAACTTTCACTCATTCACAATAAATTATGTATTTTGAAAGGTACTAAGAAACCAGCATAGAAGGTCAGAAACGTACCAAGGGTGTGCTTTTTTAAGGGAGGAGAAACTTCAAGAAGACATGATTGTTCAACATGATGACTTTATAGGAACACATTTTATAGTCATTTTTATAGTGATAGAGATTGAAAATCAAATAGATTACCTATCAAAATTTAACATCACAATGACTGTACAAACCTATTTATTCTAATATTAAGTCATGGTTTTCATAAAATTAAAGGTATTGAAGCAGTTGTTTGATATGCAGTAAAAAATGTTACCTTTGTATACACACAGATTAAGTATGCTTGAGTGTTTGAAAAAAGTTTATTCCTGCATAATCCATGGTAAACCAGACCCATTTCTGATACACAGTGCTTGACTTCTGTTATGTTTAGCAATAAGGACTTTTTTAAAAGAAAAAATACTCTGTATGTGTTGAGTCAAACAGGTTTGATTGTATATAAGGAGAGAAAACAAAAAAAACCTGGGGGAGATAAATGCCCTAAGAATTAACTGTGATGGACCTATACTGTTTATAACCCAACAATAAGAATCATCAAAGGAGAGCTCAGATACTATTAGATGCAGTTCAGTTAGAAAACTATGTACTGACTACCCATAAAAATGTGTTGCTATGTGATGTGCTGTTGTTAGGTCATCAAGTTGACTATGATTTATAGTGACTGTATGAACGACACATCTTCACCTTGCCCTATTCTACACCATCCTTGCCATCTTTGATATGTTCAAGCCCATTGTTGCAATTACCGTGCCAGTCTATCTTGTAGGGGTTCTTCCTCTCTCTGACGCTCCACATTTCAGAGCATGGTGTCCGGTCCCTCCTCACAGGATGCCCTAAGTATGTGAGACGAAGTCTTACTATCCTTGTCCATAAGGAACATTCTCATTGCACTTTCTCCAGCACAAACTTGTTGTGTTCTTTGAATTGTTCCTTTGGTTGTCCCAGGGATACAGAGTACTCTTCTCCAACAGCACAAATCCGATGCATAGTTCTTCTGTCATCCTTAGTCATTGTCTAGATTTCACATGCATAGCAAGTAATAGGAGCATCTTAGTCTTCAGACAGATATCATTGCTTTAAACAGTACCATTTTAGAGATGTCTTTGACGGCACATTTCTTCTTTGCAATGTATCTTTTGATTTTTTTTAACTGCTGCTACCATGAGTGTTGATTGTGGATCTAAGTAAAACGAAACTGCTGACAACTTCAATCTTTTCTCCTTCTGTCATGATATTACATGTTGTTTCAGTGGTGAAGATTTTTGTTTTCTTGATGTGATGTTGAGATATAATCAATATTGAAGGCTGTAGTCTTTGATCTTCTGCAGCAAGTGTTTCAATTCTTTTTCACTTTCATCAGGCAAGGTTATGCCATTTGCATAATGTGTCATCTTAGGCATTAGTGAGCTGAGGTAAACAGGAATTGGCCATTTTGAATTAGGCAGTTACAGGATCTGTTATGTCAGGAGTGATAAGTTGAAGAAGAGTAAGGATGCCTCCAGAGTAAAAAAAGAACATTTAAAAATCTATCCATGAGTATAATACTGTGAGTGATAGGATACTCTCCATATGCATACAAGGAAGAGCTGTTAATACTACTATTATTCAAATATATGCACCAAGTACAATAGCCAAAGTTGAAGAAATTAAGGACTTCTACCAACTTTTGCAGTCTGAAACTGATTTAATAGACAACCAAGATGCATTAATAATAATACTATTACATAAAAGTTGGAAACCAAGGACTGATAAATACTTGGAAAATAATGGAGTTGGTGACAAAATGAAGCTGGAGATTGAATGATAGAATTTTGTGCAATCAATAATTGCAAATACTTTTTTTCCTTTTTGTGTACCATCACATCAGATTGCAAATACTTTAAAAAAAAAAACCAACAAACATAAACAGCAACTATACACATGGATCTCACCTGAATAAACTACACAGGAATTAGATAGACTATATTTGTGGAAGAACATTAGCTTCTGTAAAACATTAGCTTATCGTTTTCAAGTATAAAGATATAATCATAAATAAATGTAGTACAAAGATAGTTATATTAATGGCCATAAGATATATCTAGAGGATAATGGAAGATTCAAGGAGAAAGATCCATTCAGTTGAGAAATACCGAAAGGATCATGAAGAAATCTGCGTTGTGCAGATGACACAACCCTGCTTGCTGAAACTGAGGAGGACCTGAAGTGCTTGATGTGGAAGGTCAGGGACTGCAGTCTTCAGTATGGATTGAGGCTCAATATCAAGAAAACAAAGATTCTCACCACTGGGCCGATTGAAAGCATCATGATGGATGGTGAAGAGATTGAGATTGTTCAGTTTTGGTATGCTGGGCTCCACAGTCAACACTCTTGGCACCAGCAGCCAGGAAATTAAAAGACATATTGTGATGGGAAAGTCTGCGGTTAGAGACCTCTCTAAAGTACTGAAGTGCTATGATGCCAGTCTGGAGACTAAAGTGCCTAATACATGCCATGGTCTTTGTGATCACTTGCTATGCATTAGAGAGCTGGACAATGACTAGGGATGATGGAGAACTGCTTCCTGTGAGCTCTGGTGTTGGAGAAGAGTATTGAATATACCATGGACTGCTAAGAAAACAAACAGGTTTGTCCTGGAGAAGGTGAAGCTGGACTGCTTCTTAGAGGCAAGGATTCTGAGGCTTCGTCTGACATACTTTGGACATGTTGCAAGGAAGGGCCAGTCCTTGGAGAGGGACATCATGCTTGGGAAAGAGGATGGACAGCACAGGAGAGGAAGACCCTTGATGAGATGGATTGATTCAGTGACTGGGGTAATGGGTTAGGTGTCTCAGAGATAGTGAGATTGGCGCAGGATAGGGTAGAATTTAGGGCTGTTGTACGTAGGGTCACTATGAGTTGCAAGTGACTTGATGGCACATAAAAACAACAACAACAACAACAACAACAATAGGAAGGGTTCAATTTCATTATGGTTATTAATATTATAAAAAATATGTATGACTAGTTCAATAGAAAACCAATTTTATTTGTAAACTTGTACTTTAATTATAATAATAAAAAATTACATAACTACACTTCTTTTTTAAGCTGTTTCCATGTAGTATTTTTAAAAAATTATAAAATATTTAAAAGTATTTATTTAAAATTTATTTTATCACTGGTGATATTTGAGCAGAAGATGAAACAAATTCTGGGATCAGATTTAAAAGTAAAGGTCTTCACTCATTACTTCATTAGTCTTTAAAATGTACCTCAATTAAAAAAAAAACAAAATGCAATTTCTTGCTGACAAGTTGGAACCAACTCATAACTGACCCTCCAGTGGGTTTTCAGAGCTATAAGTCACAAAGGAAGATAGGACATACACCTCTTTCTGTCACAGAGTAGCTGGAGGATTCAAACCATCCGCCTTTTGGGTTGACAGTGTGACTCACTACTCTCTAGGCCACCAGGGCTCCCTTCTCAACTCATAGAACTCCTTTATTGTACTTTCTGTGTCTTCTTAGTTCCACATGTAGTTCTGCTAACTGCAAAGTCAATGGTTTGAATCAGCCAGTCGTTTCTCAGGGGAAAAATGAACAATCTCTTTCTAATCTGCTGGTCACTCCTCATGAGAAAGATGGGTAGTCTCCTTCTATATTGTGTTTTAGCCTCAGAAACCTGATACATGATCCTCATAAGTCAGAATTTGACTCTATGATGTTGGATTTAGAAAGTGCAGTAGTAAGCATATTGTGTTCCAGGCAGCAGGAACAACACTGACAAAGTCATGGAAGCAGGTTTGGCATATGTTGGCTCTGTGAAAAGACTCTTCTACTGGCTAGAAGAAAAGAAACTTATATTAGTTGAAGATTTGGATAGGGAGGGAAATGTGAAGACATACTGCAGGTGCTAGGGTAAGAAATTCTGATTGATTCAGTGGGCAGTGGGGAACTATTAATGGTTTTTATATAGGGGAGTGATATCACTGGAGGAACAATTTAGGAAGATTGATACGACAGCAGTGCACAGTATGTTCTGGAAAAAAGACAGAAGGGAGTTGAAGAAATTACTGTTATGATGGAGTAGTTAATGAAAGTCTGAACCAAGATGGAATAAAAAGAAATGTCCATCTCTATATGGGTATGTTAGGATGCAAGTATTTGGAAGCGTTTCATGTGGAAGAATTCCATAGAGCACACAACTGGAAAACTGTTTTCGTTTTCCACTCTGCACGTAGATATTTGGTGCAGACTGATCCATTTGGGACAGCTGAATCTCTGCTGCAGATCACCATTTTTGACATAATGGTGTCTCTTTACCTCTATGGAGGCACCAGAATTTATATATAAGAAAAGGCACTTGCTACATGCAGTCTGATTGTCTTGGACCCTTACACAGCCAAGCACACTGATTGCTCCAGGAGTTTAGAGATGGTT
Source organism: Elephantulus edwardii (assembly GCF_000299155.1). Taxonomy (NCBI): domain Eukaryota; kingdom Metazoa; phylum Chordata; class Mammalia; order Macroscelidea; family Macroscelididae; genus Elephantulus; species Elephantulus edwardii. The sequence continues at coordinate 3,358,160 of NW_006400005.1, forward strand.
CTTAATTAGACAAGTGGTTGCTATCCTCCACCTTGACAGGTTAGACTATACATTAGCCTACAGGGTTCAGTCCTCCAATGCATCTCAGCTTAGTACTCTATCAGAATTAATTTGTGTCACATTTAAACATACTGCTTTATTTTTCATGACTAGGTAAAAAAGAATAACCCCTGAGTAAAGAACATCTCAGCTGCTGTTATAATATTAATCTGCTATATCTTTGCAAAATTAATATGTATTTTATTATAACAAACCACCTAAGAGCAATAACTATAAAGGAAGATTTTTTTGTTGTCAAAATTATCCTTTGCCTTGTTTTCATTTAATGAAAACAGAATTTAGTTTTCATTTGTGAATCAAATGTATATCGTGAACTCAATTCATGATCCAGGAAGTTTCTGCAGTACACATGGACAAGTCTATTATTTCTGCTTCTAATACTTTGGCCTAGACCCGGTGAACAATGAGATACAGTTTGACTGTGTCACTAGGTACTTCAGAACATTAGAACAAAGGATTTTTTTTTTAAATAAAGTCCTGGGACTTGAGGTATATTTTCATTAAAATTTTTAATTTTTTAAAAAAAATTATATTTGTTTGTTTACAGAATTTGTATACATTGTGTTTCACTCTGTTCTTCATTCAGATTGTGTTCATATTTTACTAATTATCCTTCTATTTTACAATAACAGTATCATGCAGTATTTGTCCTTATGAGACTAAGGTAGTTCACTTAACATAATACAGCACAGGCGGGGAAGGCCCTCTATGAGGTGGATTGATTCGGTGTTTGGGGTAATCGGGATGGGAGTGTCAGAGACAGGGTGATTGGCACAGGACAGAGCAGAGTTTAGGGCTGTTGTACATAGGGTTGCTATGAGTCACAAGTGACTCGACTACACAAAACAACAACCAAATTACATAGTATTTTTCAAATCATTCTTCCTAGGTGCTGCATAGTATTCCACTGTGTAAATGTGCCATAATTGCCCAACCCATTCGACTGTGGTTGGGCAGTTAGGCTGTTCCCATGTTCCTGTAATGGTGAATAATGCTGCTATAAAGATTGATGTACAGATATCTTTTTGTGTCTCAGTTCTAAATTTCTTTGGGTTTATTCCTACTAATTGAATACCTGAGTCACATGGAGTTTCTTTTTTCAGTTTGTTTTGGGGAGAAAAACAAATTGTCTTCCAGAGTAGTTGTACCATTTTATAATCCCACCAAAAGTGCAAGAGAGTTCCCACTTCTCCATGTCCTTGCAAAAACATATGCTGCTTTCTGCTCTGCTAAACTTTGCCATTGCTACTGGGGTGAGATGGTATCTCATTGTGGTTTTGATATTCATCTCACTTACTGTCAGTAAAATTTGGAACATTTGTTCATGTGTCTGTTAGCCATCTGAATGTCTTCCTTTGTGAAAAGTCTTTCTATGACTTTTGTCCATTTTTGTAATTGGGTTATCAGTCTTTTTCTTTTGGAGGTTCAAAAGTATTCTTTTAAATTTGTTATGAGATCCTTGTCTGATTGCCAAATGATTTTTCCCAGTCAGTAGGTTTTCTTCTCACCCTGTTGGAAAAAGATTTTGGTGAACACAGAGATTTAATCTTTAGAAAGTCCCGTTCATTAATTTTCTCCTCTTCAAATTGTGTAAGGCCTTCTAAATTTGGTCTCAGTTTGTCTCTTATGAACTTTATTGTTTGGAGCTTTACTCTCAGGTCTCTGATCCACCTTGAGCTGATTTTTGTGTGTGGTGTGAGAAGTGGATCTTTTTTCAGTTTTCAGCAGGTAGCAGTTCAGTTTTGTCAGCACCAGTTATTGAAGAGGTTGTCATTTCCCCACTTGAAATGTTTTATTTCTTTGTTGAATATCAGTTGGACATAGATAGATGGGGTCCATTTATAGGTTCTCAATTCTGTTCCACTGGTGTATGTGACTGTCATTGTACCAATACCATGCTGTTTTGGTTATTACCTCTCTGTAGTAGGTTTTGAGGCCAGGGAGGGCTGTGCTTCCCACTTCAGTTTTGTTTTTTGGAAGTGCTTTTCTTATTCAGGGACTCTTTTCCTCTTCAAATAAATTTGACAATTACCCTTTCAATCTCCTTGAAAAATGAATATGGTATTGGAATTGGGACTGCATTGAATGTGTTGATTGTTTTTATAATATTGAGTCTTCCTTCCCATAAACAGGGAACATTTCCCCATTTATTTAGGTCTTGTATTATGTTTCACAGAAGTGTTCTGTTGTTTTCTTTATACAGGTCTTTTATGTCTCTAGTTAGGTTCATTCCCAAGTACCTCAATTTGTGGTTGGTAATTTTAAATGGTACTGCTTTCTTGGTCTTCTCTGAGTTCTCTTTGTTACTTGAAGTACATTTTAAAGCCTAATAAAGTGAAGATGTTACTTTGCTTTTTTAAAATTTTATACTAGTTTACTTACAAAGTTCATAAACATTGTTTTTCACATCAGATCTTTCCCCTTTCCTTTACCCACCCTGCCCTCCACCCATCAAATTGTGCAACCCTATGATGAAGCTCCCACCTCGCCCATCTTTATCCCTCCCCTCATTGGTTCCTCTTATAGTATTTGCCTTTTTGAGCCTTAGTAGTTCACTTAGCATAATGCTCTTCAGAACCTCCAAAGTTAGGTTATTTTGCTTTTTAAATCTTAGCCTTCAAAGACAGTATAACGATCAGAGATCATTTTTAGAGTTTGTTAAATCTGAACCTTCAGATTTGTTTTTGCCTCTGCTCAAAACCGGGTAATTTTATGAAATAATATTAAAAGAGGTAATATAAATGTATTTAAGTGATTTTTAAAATTGAGTCAAAGTTTACAAAGCAAATTTTCTATTGAATCATTCCCTCATTTTGTTTTATAATGTTAATTAGAATACTTGCAATGTAAACAAACTTCCCTGCAGTTTCCATTAATCCTTCTATCCTATTCCATCCTGCCTTGTAAGTTTTACCTTTGGGCAAATGCTGCACTTTCAACTTTATATAATTAGTTATTCTAAGAAGTTAGTATAACTCCATGGTGTCATTACTCAACTTCTAGGCTATTTTTTAGGCTAAAAGTTGAGTCACTTGTGTGAGATTTGTTTAAAGTTTAAGAGTGACTAAGTTTCATAATTTCCAGGATTCCACCAGTCTCTAAAGTGATGACTTTTAGGAGAGTGGCTTGTGATTTTCACCCTCATCTTTGTCAAGATATATTCCTTGATAACCCGCTTGTTTGATAGACAGGAATTTTTCCAATGAAACGAACTTAAGCATTATAGTTTAGCTTCTCAAATGTAGAGAAGTTATTCATTTTACTTTTTTCTCCACTTTATTTTTATTTAACATTAGTTTGCACTCAAAATTTGTGTAAATTGTGTATCATTCAACACATTTACATTGTGTGTCACACACTCCTGCATCCACATTGTGTTTCAAAGGATCACTCATTTACGTTGTGTTTTATAAAACTAATCACCATTGATCCATGCCTACTAATACCCTGTCTTTTCAGGTCCCCACTGGATCCTTCCTAATTCCTTTACTCTGCCCACCAGAGTTTTCCGGCTCAGCAAACTCTGCTATTGTAGTGATTTCCTCCCTTCCCCATCCTCTGTCCCTCTGTTCCCTCCTTCCTTTTTCTTCCACCCCCCCCCCTTTCTTTTTGGACTTTTATCTACATCTTAGTAGCTATCCTTCTATTTTTACAGTAATGATCTTAAACAGCTGTTGGTATGCACCATTAAGTTGCCTGCAACTCATAGCAACCCAGTGTACAACAGCTCTGAACACTGCTCTACCCTGAGCCAGCCTCACTGACTCTGATACATCTAATCCCACCGTACCAGTTACCATGTCAGTCCATCTTGTCTGAGGTCTTCCTCTCCTGCACTGTTCCTCCACCTTTCCAAACATGATTTCCTTTTCCAGGGATTGGTCCCTCCCAGCCACGTGCACAGAGTATGTGAGATAGAGCTTCAAAATTCTTGCCTCAAAGGAGCAGCTTGATTTCACCCTCTCCAAGGGAGACTTTTGTTGTTCTGGCTCTCCATAGTTCAGTACATTTCTGTAACACCACATCTCAAAGGCATTAATTCTTCTGTTCATCTTTAGTTATTGTCCCACTCTCTGATGCATAACAAGTATTTGTGAAAAGCATGGCCTGAATCAGGCACACTGTAGTCTCTATAGACTAACATCACTGATGTTTAGAACTTTGGAGAGGTCCCTGACAGCAGACTTCCCCAATGCAATCAATTCATCTTTTGATTTTATCTTTTAGAGTCATCTTTTTTAATTTCCTGAGTGCTAGTGACAGGAGTGTTGATTGTGCAAATCTTAAGCAGTATTTGCCCTTATTAGACTGACATAGTTCACTCAGCATATTGACTGCTCACTATATTGTTGTGTGCTATCAAGTGACTCATAGTGACCTATGTACAACAGCTCTGAATCCTGCCCTACCCTGAGCCAGGCACACTGACTCCAACACACCTAACTCCCTTATCTCATTTACTCTGTCAGCCCATCTCATCTGGGGTCTTCCTCTCCTGCATTGTCCCTCAAGGCCATATACCCAGTATGTGAGAAAAAATTTTTAAAATCTTTGCCTCCAAGGAGAAACTTGGTTTCATCCTCTCTAAGATAGGCCTATTTGTTCTCCTAGCATTCCATGGTATGTTCAGTACTCTTCTCCATGTTATATAGTAATTGATTCTCCCATGTTATATAGTGTTGGACAAAATTGTTGCTCCTTAGTGTTGCACAGTTTTCCATTGTGTGAATGTACCATAATCTCTCAATCCATTAATTTGTTGATGGTCATTTGAGCTGGTTCCTATTTCTTGCTACTGTGAATATTGCTACTATGAACATTGATGTACAAATCTCCGTGTGTGTCTCAGTTCTATTTTCCTTGTGGTATATTCCTAGCAGTGCAATTGCTGTGTCATATGGGACTTTTACTTTTGACGTTTTCCAGCTTTCCTTCTGACACTGTTAACCTTAAGGGGGAAAACAGAACCTTTTATACCCATTGCAGAATGTGCCAAGACTGTAAAAATTCCTTCACTTTAATCAAGTCTTTTGTGGATAGAAATTCCTAGCTGATTTTCAAATGATGTTATGGCATGGACATGACTTATTTTTATAATGGTTAAAACTGTATAATTATAATTTTATAGGATAATTTAGTTGCTTGTTTATTGAAGCTTATAAAACAGCATTAGTTTTTTATTGGGGTATTTTGATTCAATGATTTTTTTCTACTAAAATCTCTTAATAGTCATCCTCCAATTTTTTGTTAATGGCCTGTAAATACATTAATTCAGAAATGTGATAAAAAAAAAAAAGAAATGTGAGCATCAGTTAATCTCCCTTGCTGTGAAAATTAATGGTACGATATTTGTGACAGTCTTGGCTCTGAGATTTCACTACTCTGAGGTGCAGAGGCCTTTTCCAGCTTCAGTCGTTTGAAACACACTCAAGTAAATGATTGCAGTTTCTCTTTGGTATTTCCAAATTTGCCCATTCCCAGTTGTGACTGTTACCCAACTTCATTTGCTTCTTGGGAAGATCCTCAGTAAAAGTCCTAATGCCTTTAGGTCCCATTAATTTGTAACTGATTACCAAACTTTTGCATTTTAATCCATAACTCAGGTTCAGAGGAGTCATGGTTAGTTGTGGTGGTCCTGGCATCTGCAATTCCAGAGGTTGTATGGGAAGCCCAAGGAGATGCCCCGAATCTCCCAAAATCATTCCCTTCAAAACTCTAGATATTGATGAAGGTTCAATCTACCTTTCAAATGTCTGCATTGTACTTCCAAAAAAGTACCCCAGTAGGGCCCTTTGAAAATGAAATTGTAATCTGAATGAATTGTGTTTATTGTGGTCAGTTCCAACAGCTAATTATCCAGCATTTAGGAATGTGAAGACATTGGTTTTATAAATAAGAGTACAATAGCTATAGGGGGCAACGGAAAGCCCATGGAGGCTTCTTTTCCTTTTATATGACTGGTTGTTCTAAGGAGTTACTACTCCTTTGTATAATTACATTGTAGGCCTATTTATAGCCGAAAAATTGAGTCAGTGGTATGAGATTTGTTTTAGATTTCAAGAACGACTGAAGTTCATAATTTCTGGAGTTCCACCAGTGCTGACTTTTAAGAGAGCCATTTGTGATTTTTTTTTTCACTTTGTAGCATGCATGCATCTGCCTCTTGTAGCATGTGCCTGTCATTAGTGTTCTCAATGTTGTTTTGTGCCTGTTGAGCTGGAAGCAATCCATAGCTAACCCTCCAGCAGATTTTCAGAGGCATAAAATTGCATGGGAAGAAGTTGCTCATCCTTCTTCCACAAAGCAGCTGATGGATTTGAACCTCATGTCTTTGGGATCGCAGCATAGATTCTTACCACCAGACCACCATGTCCTAAGTTTTCCTGTAAATTGAATGGGAAAAGTCACTTCCTCTCTGAAGCTTATCCTGGGATGCGTGAATTTTGACACTTATGCTACTCATCAACTTGGAGAGACCGTTTAGTATTATGAGTTAAGATTTCTCCCTCAAAAAATCACGTGTGTAGACGAGATTTATCTTTTTATCTTTATTCTCAGAGCCAGATGACTGGATTATTAGTAATTATAGCCAGATTCCTGTTTGAATTAGGGTGAGCTATTTTAGTGTTTGAATCTTATAGCTAAGCAATGATAATATTTTTTTTTAATCAGTAGCCAAGATCTGCTAACAAACCTTCTTTTCTTCTGGGGTATTGGCCACTTCCCGTGTTCTTACTAAAATATGCAAATTTTCATGAAAGACTTTTTTTTAATCATGATTAGTTTTGTTTTGTTTTAATTTTACAATGGCCTGTGGCTTTAAAGAGTGTGAGATTTCTAGAAATATTTAATAGTACCCAGACAATCCTTCATGGTTGCCCTTGTTGATTGAAGACATCCAGTTAGCTTCAGGTAACTGTGTACAGAGAACAAAATCCTGCCCAAGTCTCACAAATGTTGCTGTGCTTATAATGTTTTCAACTATTCTGTCAATCTATCTGGTTGAGAGTCCTCCTCTTTTTTATTTGCCCTCCACTTTACCAAGGGAGCGCTATTGGCTTAGTGGTAAGAAATTGCACTACAATCCCTAAGGCACATAGTTTAATCCACCAGCTGCTTGTAGGAGAAAGATGGGCAATTCTTCCCATGTGAATAACTGCCTCTGAAAACCCGCTGGAGGGTCAGCTGTGGGTCAAATCTGACTCAGCAGTAGACAACTGCAATAACCACTTTACCAAGCATGATCTTTTTCCAGAAACTAGTCCCTCCTTATAACATGCCTAATGTATATTCCCTTACTCTCATCTTGTTTCTTACTGTAATGGCCATCTACATAGACTTTTTGCTTCCATGACTGGTTGCTGTAACACTAAAGCCAAAGTGAACCTTTCAAAACTATTGTTGTTAGGTGCTGTTAAATCAAATATAGCTCATAGCAACCCTATGAATAACAAATCTGAACGCTGCTGTATCCTGAACTATCCTTGTTGGTTTTGTGTACCATAAAGTCAGAAACAGCCCATAGATGACCCTCCATCAGGGTTTCAGAAGCAGTTAATTGTACAAGAGGAGATTACATTCTTTGATATGTGTGAGTCCATTGTTACAGTCACTGTGTCAGTCCATATTGTTGAGGGTCTTGTTCTGTATCTCTGACCCTCCACCTTTCCTAAGCATGTCTTTTTCCATGGACTGGCCTTTCCTGACAACAGGTCCATAGAATGTATGATGAAGTTTCCTCATCCTTGCATCTGAGAGGCACCCTGGTTGTACTTACTACAAGACAGACTTGTTTATTCTTTGGGCAATCCATAGGAGATTCGGTATTCTTCATATCCACAACTCAAAGATACCAATTTTTCTTTTGCTGTCTTAATTCATTGCCCAATTTTCAGTTGTTTAGGATATAATTGAAAAATATTATGGCTTGAGCCAGGTGTACCTTAGTCTTTAAACTGAAATCTTTGCTCTTTTTGTTGTTTGGTATGGTCCTTGACAGCACATTTTCCAAGTGTAACAGACCATGTCCTTTTTCTCTATTGAAATTCCTCTAGCAGTGTTACCGAAATGTTATGAACATGATTCCTTATAATCTTAACTAATTTGTGTTGATAATTTAGTAGCAGAGTCTGTGCTAAAAGTTTTTCTGTTAACTGCATCACAGCTGCTTATTGTCCTTCTTATTTTACATGTGCAAAAATGTACTTGTAGAGAGATTAAAATCTCTGAGGCGGCAGAACTATATTTTAAACTTAAGCAGTCAGGTTGTAGGACATGAGCTCTAAATAAGCTAAAATTTAAAAAATTGTTTACCCTTGTAAAAAGAAGTCATAAAGATTGTTATTAAAATCAGTAAGAAAAAAAGAACATCTATTGTAATTTTAGAGGTTTCTTTGTCATACATTTACTAGCATCCTGCTCATGTGAGAAGCACTAGTTAAGTAAAACCTCTTTTATTTCCCTTCACACTTTCCCCAGCAACATCTTAGTCCTTCCTGTCAGAGCTATATACTGCCAAGTTTTGATATTTATCTTGTATTTCAGTTCTCACTGAAATTCTACTATTTAAGTCTTATATTTTACTTTTTCACCATCATTGTGTGTTTTAAATCATTGTTCATTATGGTGATTAAAATATATGGTAAACAGGGTTTCTAGAAATTTACATTGATACAATTTCTTCTTCATAAGAACGAGCATACACAATGAATGTGAAGGAAACACAATGTAAACGAATAATTGTATGCAAACCAAAAATTTAATAAAAAGAATAAGTTTTAGTACAATTGTTGTGTACCATCAAGTCAGAACTGATTCATAATGGACCCTCTGGCAGGCTTTCAGAGGTAATTTAATTGTGTGGGAGGAGATTGTTCATCCGTCTTCTATGGAGCAGCTGATGGATTTGAACTGTGTGCCTTCAACCTGGCAGCACAACTCCTTACCACTTAGCCACCAGAGCTCCCTTTTAGTACAATGAGAAAGTTTTAATGTATTTTATCTAACAAATAATGTCTAAACTAAAACCCATTATAAATTAAACATTGTTACAAAGGTGAATGTTGTTGTTGTGGTGTGCCAGTCAAGTAGGAACTGACCCATTGCTGACTCTGTGCAGGTTTTTAAAGGCAGTAAATCACCTGGAAGATCACCTATCCTTTTTCTACCACGCACCTGACAGATTTGAAAGGTGTGCCTTTGGGAATGCAGAGCAGATTTTTACCACTCGGCTACCAGAGCTCCCTAAAAAATGGATAAGGGGCCTATTGTTTATAGGTTACAACATCTGTTTAACACATTTAGATTGTTTTATAAATTTTAATAAAGTGTAAATTTAAACTGAAAGAGCCCTTTTGGTGAAGTGCTAACAGAAAGGTTGGTGATTCAAACCCATGAGAGAAGGATGTGGCATTTTGTTTCCCTCCAGATTACTCATTATTGTTAAGTAGGTTCCTACTCTAGTGACCTTCTTGTCAGGGGTTTAAGGCTTTAAATAATAACAGGAGGAGACCAGTGTTTCCATGGTTTGGAACTGCTGATTTCGCGTTAGCAGCAAAACTCGGTACACACCATGGGGGAGTTCTGCTCTGTCCTTTAGTTTTGCTTTGAGTTAAGAAATACTTAATACTAATAGGTTAGCTTTTTGGTTTAACCTAGTTGTTTTATATTTCCCCTCCCCCTATTATTTTTAATATATTTACATCTGAATAACCACTGAGCAGAAACTCATTAAATATAGTGAATCTTAACTCTTCTGCCAAGAGCCAAGCCACTGATATATTCTTCAATCCTTATCTTTTAGAAATACAAAAATTTTGGAGACTCTTCTTTTTTTTTTTTTTTTTGAGACTCTTCTTATTACTATTTCAATTGTACTTACTAAATGGGGTTGTTGTTGCTGATTGCTATTGAGTTGAGTACAACTCATAGCAACCCTATGAACAAAAGGCCTGAAGCCTTCCTATTACTATTGACATTTATCAAAATTTATAGAGCTTCCAGAGACATATTGTTTAGGAAGTGGATACTACTCCTGCTAAATTCGGTACAGCATAAAAATCATATGATTTTTCAGAATTATATAATTAAAATAATAAAAAATGAGTGCCTGATTAAAGTACAACTCTTAAACGGAGAATTATGCTTGGGAAAATACAAGTTAGCCCACCATCTATAATATTATCTAATTAACATAATTATAAGTTCATAGATGATCCCCCCCCCATAGGATTTGGTTTCTTTACATATGTTTCCTATTTACTTAGCATTTTTGTGTGTGTTAACTTAAGCTTGGGCATGTTTTTTGACATTTTTTTGTTTGTTTCAAAGACATGTGCACCACTGTGAATCAATAGGATGTAGTGAATAAATGAGTATTAGAGACATGAACGACTTGGATATAAAGGGACTAAAGTCCCTGGTACTACAGACGGTTAAATGCTCAGTTATTAACTCATTTCTGGAGGATCATTGGAAGGAAGACCGGCCTGACAGTCTGCATCTCCAAAGCCATAACCTTGAAATTTACATGGAGTGCACTTCTCAGTTCTCCCCTGAATGGTGTGAAGTCCCCCCACCCCACTGTCGCAAGTCAAGATTGAATCCACAACAATTTTAAATTTTTTTTTAAATATTTAACTGTTTATTTTGGTTTTACTATTTGGTCAGTATTTTAACCCCTCTGCTCCTCATGGGTTCATGTATATAAAAGCTTTCGGGTGTACTGTCTAGCACGCCAGCACCTTTAAAAAAAAATTCTGGAATCTATTAATAAATTAGAAACAGCTAATTGAAATGAAGCACCAGACTGTTTATAATATATGTAGTATTCTACCCATTGCTGCAATGACTGTAGTTTTTATTGTTGTTAGCTATCATAGAGTCAACTCCAACTCATAGCTACCGGTGCACAGCAGATGGAAACCACACCTGGTCCTGTGCCACCTTCATGGTCTATGCTGGACTTAAGTCCATTGTTGTGGTCAGTGTACCAGGCTACCTCCTTAGGAATCCTTCTCTCTTGAGTTCATCCTCCATCTTTACAAGCCCGTTAGCCTTTCTCAGGGACTCCCCTCTCCTGACAACATAGCTAAAGTATGTGAGAGAAAGTAGAAAAAGTAGAGGGCATTTACAAAATGAACACATCTGGAAAAAGTCAGACCAAATGCATAGTTTAACATACAGTTATTTTTTTCCTCCAATTCAGTGCTTAATTTTTTTCTTTCCTTCTCCAAATATCTATTTGGCATTATCTTTCTTCCTATTTCTTTCTTTAACTGATGCAGAATTGTTCACCTGGTTTGAAAGCAGTATTCAGGACATTTATATCTCACATCTTAGTTTTTGGTACAGCTTGGGTAAATAAATTATCTCACCATATAGACACCTTTATTTTATTTTAAACTGTTGTTGATTATTATTTCTGTTTTAAAATTTGTGCTTTGGGTGAAGGGTTACAGAACAAATAAATTTTCCATTCAACAGATGATACACATTTTGTTTCAAGTCATTGATTATCATTTCCAAGATGCATTTTCACCCATTCCCCTGCCCACATCCACCTTTTTTTTATTTGGGCAAATTTTCTTTGATTTCGAGTGTTTGATTGTTCAATCTGGTTTCTATCTCCCTAATATGACTGGTTTAATAAAAACCAAAACCAAACTCATTACTGTTGAGTTGATTCTGACTTAATATTTACAGGAGGATATTCCCCATATTTCTTCCACCAAATTTTGAGTGCTTTTTAACCACTGACCTCATGCTTAGAAGCCTGACATGTTATGAACTATGCTCACTTTATCGCTCACTCACTCATTGTTAAGTTAGAACAGACCCGTAACTAATCCTCCATTGAATTTCTGAGACTATAAGTCACAGAGGAGGAGACTGCCCTTGCCTATTTTTCTCCCATGGAATGACTTGTGGATTTGAACCTCCGGAGAGGCTTAGCTCTGGGGTTAGCAGTGCACCTCTCTATGGACTAGGGCACCAGAGCTGGACCAATCTATTATTTGGCTGAAAATTGAGTGCCTGGAACGAGTTAGGTTTCAGGATTGAAGGGTGGCTAGGGACCATCGTTTCAGGGGTCCAGGGGTCTCTGTCTATTAAAAGTGGTCTTCTTTGATTTGAAGTTCTGTCACACAGATGATGTGATGAAACTTTGGTTCTGTCAGAACTGCTCTCCATTTAGGACTTTCTGATGTTTTCCCCTTTCAGAGTGATGAGGAGTGGTAGCTGGGCATCATGTGGTTCTTTTGGTCTCAGGGTGGTGGGGGCCAATGTTTGTATGATCCATGAATTCTTTGAACTAATTATTTTCATGCATCTTTGATTTTCTTCATTGTCCTTTGATCCAGATTCAGATGGACCAATGGGTTTACCTTAAATGACTTGTAAGACCTCCTTTGCCAATCACCAAAGTAAGATGTAGGACCTTTTTGTGGGACTTGTGTTGTGCCAGTTGACCTTGATATTCCCTGAGACTATATGATCTGGAGGCCTAAGACCTAAAAAGTCTTGCTCTCAAAGTGTTTTATTATGGCTAAGACATTTTCATAACTTTGTTCTGATACTTTTGGATCAGTGGTTTCAAAATATGTTTATCTTCTGTATGTTGATGAAGAGACTGAGCCATGCTCAAGCCTCTTCTAGTTTCTTTGCTTCTGCGGCCATGACTTCCTCTCCATCCTTCTGTGGCTCAACCTCCATTAACAACTTCTAGTTGGAGGGTTATGTTGAACCTCATACAGGAATTACTAGTATGGGAGTGTGGACAGCCTTCAGAGTAGTATATCTTCGGGACCAGAGGACTCTGTTTCAGTTCCACGTGTTCCATTCAGCTCCCTGTAGGATTTATCTGGCCTTGTATTCCACAATCACATAATTGAAAAATCCATCAGTACTGACAAAAAGGGGCATTATTCCTCTACGAAATATCACAATTTATCCAAATACACTCATTGGATACCTCTCTTATATTTTTACAAGAACTACAAGCTTGAAGGTGTGCCTTAACTTATTTTCATGGTACTCTGGAAGCAGAGAGAGAAGAAAATCTGTTAGGTTACCACTATCCTTGATTGGGCTAATAAGGGAAGGCCTTATCGAAAATATCTCCATGTATTTCAGGTAGTAGTGAGGGTTACTGTTCAAATAGTAAAGTGTATTTTTGAGACCCAGAAGCACTTTACAAATAGTTTTAAGTTTGCCTGCATATTGTATTGTTTGTGGTAGCATTAGGCAACCATACTTTGTTCTGATACGTAATGTTGTAGAATTCTTGGAGGATCACTTATGAGCTGAGAGAAAATGTTTACATTTTCCATGAGTATACATAAAATATTCACTAACTAAATAAATGAACCTTGTATCCCATGGTCTGTCATGTGCAGTGCCTCTTCCAAGATGCTAAACTCATTTTCCCAATTTTATATTTGTAGCATTGTATTCTTTTATTCTCAAGCAAAGATCTGCTTGTTTCTGTGATAAATTCTATCTAGTCTTAATGTAACTTTAGTCTTACATAAAAGAACTCTAGAAAGTAAACTCTATGGTATGTTGAGTGGTATAATTTTATCTATAACATTCTACACTGTAATTTAGTCAATTTTGGGGTTAAAAAAACCAAGCATGGTTGTCTTAGAGCTATTTCTTGGTAGACTTAGCCCTCTGACTCCTTTACCTAGTATCTTGGTCTCCCTACAATGTTGACTAAGCCTGAATCATGAATACTCTGAAAATATACCCCCATTACCTTAAATATGGCTTAACATCCTTAGGAATGTTACACTTACCCAAAATCAAATGAATTTTTCAAAGTATTCTGATTTTGATGATAAGTATCAGGATCTGATGTAAGGGAAGAATAAATCTCAAATTGACATACTGTGTAAAAAACATCCTAGTTAAAGCCCCTACATAAGAAAATTAGGATTTTGAGAAGCAAAGTGATTTTAAAATGCACACTTCAGTTTTAAAATAAAATTTTCTTTGAAGGGCACAGCTTTTTTGAATTTTATGCAATATGCAAATGTATTCTATAAAAATATAGCTCATGTTAATGAAATGCAATTTTAGTAAATAGTATTTAGGAAGTTTTATGAGAAAGGCAAGGAGAATAAACTTAACTGAAATTTAAGGCTGAAAAAATAATATGATCAAGTAACTGATTTGAGTTCCATGACTCAAAGGAACCTTACTGAAATAATGTAAGTTAAGGAAATAAAAAAAATATAACTGTTAGTCTAAAATAGTTATTATCACTATTACTGTTAAGTCAATTGTTCATTATTATAAATATTGCTTCCTAAATTTACCCATGGCTTGGATCAGATGCACCTTAGTCTTTAAATTTATACCCTTGCTCTTTAGCATAGTAAAAAGGCACTTGATAACATACTTCTCTAAAGCAACATGTCTTTTGATTTCTTGACTGCTATTACCATGGATATTATTGTGGATTCTCATAAAATGAAATCATTGACAAAGTCAATTTTTCTTTCTCTCCTGCTATCCTAATATTACCTATTGGTCCAATACTGAGAATTTTGTTTTCTTGATGTGAGATGTAATTCATATTGGAGGCTGCAGCTTTTAATCTTCCATGGTGTTTCAAGTCTTCTTCTTTTTGCAAGTAAGGTTGTGTGTCTTCTGCATAACGCAGATTGTTGATGAGTCCTCTTACAATCCTGACGCCACATTCTTTTTTACAAAGTCCACCTTCTTGAATTATTTGCTCTGCGCAGACTGTATAAATATGGAAAAAGAATAAAACTCTGATATATATCTATCTTTCCTGATTTTAAATCATACAATTTCCCTTTGTTCTGTTCAAGAATTGCATTTTGTTCTGTGTTTCACATGAGCCCAAGTAAGTGTTCTGGGATTCTCATCCTTCTCAGTCTTATCCTTGCTGTTATGGTCTACACAGTTGAGTGTATAGTCAATAAACTACAAGTATTAGTGTATTTTCAGGTAATAAATAAATATTGTTGTTTCACAAGGGCTCTTTTTTACAAATAAAAATTTTCCATTTTTTCATTAGATAGTATTGTGTATACTATCTGGGGAGCTCTGGTGGCTTAGTAATAAGGAGTTGATCTGCCAACCCAGAGGCACCCAGTTCAAATCCACGAGCTGCTTTGTGGGAAAAAGATGTACATTCTCCTCTTGTGTGATTTACTGCCTCTGAAAACCCACTGGAGGTTCAGCTATGAGTAAATTCAGACTTGATGGTACCTAACAACAACAGCAGTAGCAGCAGCAACAGCATATGCTACCTGTTGTACCAATTAAAAATTTGTATTCTAAAACTGTAAATTTTGGGCACAAAATTCCCTTCATGTAAGGCAGTGTTTCAAAATCATGAGTCTGAAACTCTACTGCCATCCTGTTGATTCACCGAAGAACTACCATGAGTTTCTGGAAAAAGAATGAGCAGTATCCTTGTAAATATTTAATTAGCTCTCTGTGGATTATTCACACTGTAGACTGACCACTGTATAAGAAACTGCTCACAGAAGGAGGCCTTGTAGGAGATCGTTAAAAGCAGAGTAGCTCTGCCCAAAGCAATCAAGTTACTTCCTTCCTTTCCATGTAGCTATATTTTTCACGGCTAGTTCACCTTTTCAAATTTCCCCTTGTTTACTCTCATAGGCACATATTATCAAGGGCTGACTGTGTGAGGGTAGTTAAAGTCGTATGAACCCACACCCTGTTGCCCTTCAGGTAATACAGCCCTGGGAGACCTCACAACTGGCATATTCCAGGGATGCTTTTGTTCAACCTCATTGACTTTGCCTTCAGAGTTACTTAACGGACTACATTGGAGTTTAATTATTTGACTTCTGAGCATGAAGGAAATAACCTCAAGCCTGTTAGCTACCTTCAGAATTACATCATAGTTTCATAAACAAAATGACAGGACCAAGATAGGAGTTCCACAAAGAGTTTCAGTAAGGAATAGGATTTGTTGTTATTATCTGCCATGGAGTTGACTGTAACTCATAGGTCCCCTATGAAGAATAGATCTCAACCCTGCCATATCCTGTGCCATCCTCAACATCTCTGACACACTTGAGTCCATGATTACAGTCATGGTGTCTATATCTCGTGTGGGTCTTCCTCTCTTACACTGACCCTTCACCTTTCCAAGCCTGATGTCATTCTCCAAGATGGAGCTAATTCTCCATGTAAGTACACTTTATCTATTAGAGATTTAAGTCATGAAGCATTTGATGAGGTTATTGATACAGTTTAAAAAACAAAATTGAGTATATCAAAATGATAATAGTAAAGAAAAAATTTAGAGGTATCTTGATTTTGAAAAAGGCCTTTAATATTTTTGTAAACAATTCAGCTATAAGCTGTGATGTATTTATTTTATAAATCTATGGAAGAAAACCCAATTTCTTGATATTGTCAACTCATTAGTATCAAAGTGATAAAATATTTTAAAAAATGGATTTATTTGTGACCAAATTTAATAGTTTGATGATGTTTCCCTTTTTTAATTGATTTAGAGCCATATATTTCAATATTATTTGTGCCTTTTAAAAAAGTGCTTTAATTTCTTTTTTTTTTAATCTCTTAAAAGCAGATAAGGGAAAATAAATCATTATTCAGACTGGATTAATAAAATTATAAATATGAAAACTCCCTTACCATTGATTGAATGTATTATTCTTTTATGTTATTTAAGAGTAACCACTGGGAAACTTAAAGCTTTATTTGTAATTTCTACCTGGTTTGCTAAACTCTGTTTCAAATGGGCTTTGAATTGTCAAAAGTTCTGTAGAGACACATTTTATATTCTCAGTTTCAATTCTATCCTTGGTAGTAAGAGCTGAAAAGAAAATATCAATAAGTTAATTTCTTTTGAACCTGGTTTAGTGGAATTTTCCTTTTAAAGTGGCTTCACTGCTTTATTATAGATATTTTCATTTTAGAATGTACTACATATTTAGAAAGAACCCTGGATAGAGCAAATGGTTAATTGCTTAATAAACTGAAAAGGTGGCATTTCAAAACTATCCAAAGGTACCTCAAAACAAATTCCTAGTGATCTACTTCTGAAAAAAAAATCACAGTCCTTGACAACCCTATGAAGTGCAGTTATACTGTGAATCACACAGTTAGACTGAGTTGAAGCTGACTCTACAGAAATGAGTAGTGGTAACTGGTGATAGGTATTTACATGTCTAAAGAAATGTTAATTTGAGACTTGTGAAGAACTAACTACTCCTCTATGCACATACTCTTAATCTCCCAATTGTCAGTCAAAATAATTAAAAGAAAATAAAAATGGAAAGGTCTATATCATCATTAGACTCTAAAATAGGAGAGCAATCTATAAGCCACAAACTTAAAAAAACGGGCCGATTTTGAAAAATTTCATTTTTACCAAGATTTCTTTATAATATACTGTTGTTTTTGTTGTTAAGTACTGTCAAGTTGCAGATGACTCTAGAGACCCTATGAAGGAGAATCCTCGACGCTTGGATGCCTTTCATTCTCTCTCCAGGTTCATAGGGTTTCCGGAGGCAAGCTATTTACGGAAGTGAATGCCACTCCTCCTTCTTTACGTTTTCTATTTATTATATGTATATTATTGATTTCACAAGCAAGCAAGATTCTATTGAAGATTATCCAAAAACGACTGGAACAGCACATCAGCAGAGAACTGCCAGAAGTCCAGGCTAGGTTTAGAA
>NW_006400005.1:3376840-3422936 GCF_000299155.1 Elephantulus edwardii
TAATATAACATTAGAAATTATTCTTCAGGAAATTAATGAAATGCTTTAATTTCCAAACAAACCATCAGAAAATACCCTTGATAATGGCATGCTGCCATTTTCTTCCTATCCTGCTCCTACCACAATTGTTTTCAATTACTTTTACAACAAACTTTATGACTGTCTTAGCTTTAAAATTCTCTTTCTTTTCCCCCTTTTTCTCTCCCCCAGATCCCTGCCATCAAGTTGGAACTGACTAATAGAAAATCTTCCGTTTGGACAGTTCTTCTCCTTAAATGTTCTAATTCAGTGTTCATTTTCTATCTACTCTTTTCCCTTTCTCTCCTCAACTCCCCCCATATCTGTCCTATTTTATAACAGGGGTGTTGCACAGTATTTGTCCTTTTGTGTGTGAAATAGTTCACTCAGCATAATGTCCTCCAGGCTCCACGATGCTATATAATGTTTTACGTGTTTATTATGTGTCAGTGTAGCATAATATTACACTGTATGAATGTACCATAATTTTTCTATATTGATGGGCACTTGGGTTGCTTCTATTTCTTTGCTATTGTGACTAACACAGCAGTAAACTGAGTGTGCGTACATCTGTTCGAGCCATTGCCCTGGTTCCTTTAGGGTATATTCCCAGTAGTAGAATTGTTGGGTCAAATGGTATTTCTATTTTCAACTTTTTAAGAATGTGCCAGGCAGCCTTCCATCATGGCTGTACCATTTTACATTCTCATCAGCAGTGAGTAAGAGTTCCATCTCTCTATAACCTTGCCGGCATTTGTTGTTTGCTGCACTGTTGAACTTTGCTATTGTGCTTGGGTGGGATGATACCTCATAGTTGTTCTGATGTGCATCTCTGATAGCTTGGGATTTTGAACATTTTTTCATGTGTTTGTTTGCCATCTGTGTGTCTTCTTTAGTGAAGTGTCTATATCCTGTGCCCATTTTGTGATTGGGTACCTTTTGCTTGTGAGATGCTTGGAGTATTCTACGAATTTTAGATAGGAGACATGTATCAGATACGTCATTGCCAAATATTTTTTCCCAGTCTGTGGGTTTCCTTCTTATACTGTTGGAGAAACTTAGAGATATTTAATTCTTAGAAGGTGACATCTATCTATTTTGTTCTCTCCTGTTCATGTTTTTCATTATGTTTGGGAGACTGTTAATGCTGTGATTTAGGGCTTCTAGAGTTGTTCCTAGCTTTTGTCTGATGAATTTTATAGGCTTTGTTTTGTGTTCTAGGTCCCTGATCAACTTTGAGTTGGTTTTTGTGTATGGAGTGAGGTGTGGGTCTTGCTTGAGTCTTTTGCAGATATTTTGCCAATTTTGCCAACAGCATTTGTTAAAGAGACTGTCATTTCCCCAGTTGATTGATTTCATCTCCTTGTCAAAGATCAGTTCACCATAGACCGATAAGCTTATTTCTGGGTTCTCAATTCTATTACATTGATCTATGTGTCTGTTTCTGTACCAGTACCATGCTGTCTTGACCACCACGGCTATATAATAGGATTTGAGATTAGGGAAAGTGTTGCCTCCTACCTTATTTCTCTTTTTCAATAGTGTTCTGCTTATTCATGCTATATAAAATTGGAAATTGCTTTCCCCATCTTGTTGAAGAATGCTCCTTTGGATTTTTGAGACAGGACTGTAAATCACTAGGAGGATATTTCCTGTTTTTCTACTATGGAACAACTGAAAGCTTCAAGGCAGCAGAGAAGTGTGACCC
Organism: Elephantulus edwardii; assembly: GCF_000299155.1. NCBI lineage: Eukaryota > Metazoa > Chordata > Mammalia > Macroscelidea > Macroscelididae > Elephantulus > Elephantulus edwardii. The sequence goes on from NW_006400005.1 coordinate 3,378,567, forward strand.
TGGAGTTAGTAGCATAGCTCCCTATGGACTTGACCACCAGAGTTCCTTTCTAAATATAAAATTAGGTTCCTCCAAATAAAAAGAGGAAAGAAGGATCAGGACCGACTTCATCTATCAAATAATGGGACCAGGAAAGCTAACTTAAGTCTGACATCTGCATCTGTTTAGAATGTGACCATCCAGGAACTTCCTGTTGTACTTGTGTTTGATCCCTCAGACTCTTAACCTGACTTCACCCCTTATCTCAATATATAGAGACATTTTCACCCAGGGAAATTTTAATTTTCCTGCAGAGAATATAAAGATAATAACTTTATTTTTAAAGTTTACACTTTATGGAATTACAAAAATGAAAAGTCTCCATTTGGAAAAACTGTAGACATAATTATTGCTGTCAAGATCTACAGTGAATACTAAAATAAGCAAATAAAGGTTTTGGGGAAAACAACCTCTTAATGTAGTTAAGATATTCCCAAAAGTATTTATTAATTGCACAGGGAAAAATGACAACTTTATAGTGGAAAACCAAACAGATATACCACTTTGACCAAATGATCAAAATTATCATAACCAATGATATATATGTATGTAAATTTTTTTGTCAAATGAAAGTAACACAATATATTGAAGTCACATATTTCTAAGAAATAATATCTATGTAAGTAATACATAACCTAAATCTAGTTTGATTTTTTTAATCTAGATTTTTTTAAAATTTATAATTAATTTCAATGAAAATTGACAGAGACTTTGGATTTCCATTCATTCATTGTTGTACTTTTCTCCCCCACTCTTGGTAAAGTAAAAGAAAAATTCCTTCATTGTTTTACCATCCCTCCACCCAGGTCCACTCCACTGTGCAGCCTTTGCTCTGGACTCCTGTCATGACAAAAATACCTAATCACATATCCCTTTTAAACAGTTTTCATAAAATATCAGACAAACTCAAGTTAAAGGACAATAAAACACTGCAAGATAACTGACCAATAATATTCAAAAGTGGTATTCAAAAAACAAGGAAAGACTGAGAAATTGTTTCACGGTGAGCCTGAGGAGATATGGCAACTAATATGATAGGATGTTGTGTTGCATTCTGGGGCAAAATAAGAATGTTAATGGAAAACCTGGTTAAATTAAAGACTCAGGCTTAGATACTAATAATGTAGTGAGATTAATTTCTTGTTTTTTATCATTGCACTATAAGATGTTATTATTGGATCAAGCTAAGTGGAAGGTGCTATAGAGTTGACTACAATTATAGACACTGTGAATGATGTAGGAGAACTTTGCCCTGTCTGGTGTCATGATCTCCAATGTACTTATGTTGTGGTCACTGTGTCAGTCTATCTCATGATCTTCTTGTTCACTGGCTCTGTTCCTTTCCCAGCAAGATGTCTTTTTCCAGTGACTGGACCCTCTTGATAATATGCCCCAAATATGTGAGGTGAAATTTAACCATGCATGCCTCTCAGGAGTACCCTTGCTGTACTTGCTTTATTGGCAGTTTCTGTGATATTCATTCAGTACTTGTCTCCAACACTGTATTTCAAAGACATGTGTTTTGGTCACCCTTATTCATTTTCCACATTTCAGATGTGTAGGAAGCACTTGAAAAACACAGTGGCTGGGACCAGGTGCACCTTAATCATTAAACTGACATCTTTGCTCTTTAGCACTTTAGAGAGTGATACAGATATAGATAGCCGATTTTCCTAATACAACACATCTTTTAGCTCATGACTGCTACTTCCATGAGTGCTTATTTCTTTTTAAACGAAGGTATAAATGGACATGTAAGGTTTTGGTCATTATGCTATAAAATATTGACATAGGGCAAGATAGGTTAAGGGTATATATGTACTATTTTTACATCTTATATTTATACTTGTCATTAATTCAAAATAATAAAAAAATCCTAACAAGTAAGATGACCCAATTTACCAAAGTGTACATGTTACCAGTGGCTACATTCCAGGTGATTGATTAGTGTCTAATTTTAATCTTGTTTAACCTTGGGAAAGTCCAGTGAGTCAAGTGCTGAGAAAGATAAGAATAGGGCTACTTTGGATGCTGATGTGTTTCTTAGGCAGTTTAGAGTGAATGTTTGCAGGGATGTGTCCAGGGCTAGTGCATCAATGTGTTTAGTGTAAGAATAACAAGCAGGGCTTCTCAGTTATGCTACGAGGGTTTGGAAAGAGTTGTAATAATTTTGAAAACTCAGATTGTGTAAACCATGTCTCCAAATCATAGATTTTTGCATTCCTTACTTGAGTTTTGTTTTCTATAGAAGCAAGATAATGATGGTAAATACTCCTTTAGTCATCACTTTAAAATTGTGCTGCCTCTAGGGTTTAAATTTTGTAATATTATTTACTCATGAAATGGCATCAATTTTATACACAGTGTAATAATTTCACCTTTATACATACCAAAATAGATTAGGAATATAAGAAAAGTAACCATGACAACAGACTTCCTTGCAACAATGCCAGGTCATGTGGGACTTGCAGATTTTTGGTAAGAAATAATATTTTTTAAATAATATTAAACATACCTGTTTCTGGTCATACTGATTTCTATATGCATATAAACATTTTATATATATATATATATATATATATATATACATATATATATATATATATACACAAAAATATATCTGTGTATATACATTATCAGATGACTTGATGGCACATAACAACAACAACATGCTTGTTATACATAATTTTTTACCAGAAGTACACAAATGATCAACAAATATAATACTGTTGATATGACTAAGGTGTGAATAAGTAGCATAGTATCTTTAGAAATAAAAATTTTAGGTAAGAAGACCCAGATTCTAGCTTAGCCTTTTGCTGTTTCTGACAACTTAACAAAGAAAATTATAGCCTTCCAGAACTGCATTTTGCAGTTGCGTTGTTTACTTTTTCTTGTTGAAGTGCTGCAGTATTCCATAAATTTTCGATATGAGTCCCTTATCAGATATGTCGTTGCCAAACATTTTCCCCCAGTCTGTGGATTTCCTTTTTACCCTATTGGAGAAGTTAGTTATGTACATAGAGATTTGATTCTTAAAAGGTCCCATTCAATGTTTTTATTCTCTTCTGGCTGTAGGTTTTTCATTATGCTTAGAAGTCTGTTTATGCTGTAGATTAGGACTTCTAGAATTGTTCCTAGATTTTCTATGATGAATTTTAATAGTTTTTGGTTAAAAAAAACAGATCAGAGCTATCTGTATTACTTGTTTTTGTTATTCACTGTGGAGTCAGAACCAACCCATAGCTGACCAACCGTCTGGTGGGTTTTCAGAGGCAGTTAACCACACAAGAGGATTTAAAAAAAAAAAAAGCTAGGATAGGGGAACCACTTATTAAAAGATTAAATGTTTTGTAGAGATCACGAATGAGGATGAGAAAACTGACAGGCTCTCAGTAGTTTTCACATGAAAATCATTTCAGAGAGTTAATAATGATGAACAAATTGGGAAAGTTCATCATGAGTTGTTTAGACTAATTAAATAAACTACTTTCCTATGGTAAAAGCAGAATTGACTTATGGAGAGTTTCTGAAGTTCCACTTTGTGACAGTTGTCCCATTGGCATGCATGGATAGTTGACTTCAGTCTTGCTTAGAGGCCGGGTGCACCTGGTCTACAGGGACTCAGTGCCCTTTTCAGCTTTGTGCTCTGTGTTTGCTGTGAACATAGGGTGCTGTGTGACAGCAGATGAGGGAACTTTTTGTCTTCCTGGTAATGTCTGTTTACATACAGAAAGAAGCAAACATTGGAAGACCACACACTGAGAACACAATTCCTGTACTTCTGCAAAAAAGAAAAGTTTCAATTTTTACTTTTCAAACATTAGAAACAAGATTTTTATTTCATGAGGGCAGTAAATAGTAGAACCTTGGGCCATCCAAGGCTATGTCCCTCTAAAGTGAGTGAGTTGCAGAGTTAAGGTGAAGTAAAGAGAGTGGAGTTGAAGAGGGGAGGGAAGAAAGAAGACTAGGGGGAAGGATGCAGACAATGAGGAGAAGTAGAGAGGAAGATGGAGAAATGAGGAAGGGTGATTTTGAGTGAGGATATTTTAGGTTTAGTGCAAGTCACATAAGGAACGCAGGTGGTACAGTGAATGGTTCAACATTCACTGCTAGCTCGGAGCTTGGCCCCAGTCCCTTTGTAGAATGAAGATGCAGCAATGAGCTTCAATATCATTCCAAAACCTGTAAGAAGATCTTACCCAGTCCTAAAGGGTCTCTGTGAACCAGAACCAATTTTATGGCAGTGAATTTTTACAGGGCACACCTGACTGTTCATTTAGGCTGTGAAATCCACCCTGTTACCATTATCTTTTTCCTTTGGGAATTGGTTAGCTGATTAACCATACACCCAGATCGTTAGCCCTCTATCTCTTACCTTTATTGTTAGCTGCACTCAAGATTTCCACTCATAGAGACCCCATGTGACAGAGTGGAACTGGTCCAGAGGGTTCTCTAGGTTACAACCTTATCAGGGGCAGATCACCAGATCTTTCTCTTGGGAAACCACTGGAAGAGTTAAAATCAGCAGCTTTTTAGGTTAGAATCTGGGTGCTCATCTGTTGTGTCATTAGGATTCCTACCTGTTACCTTTACTTTGTGTGGTTCAGATGCTCATGGAAAACATTGCTCCATACCACCACAATAAAGAAAATGTCTCAATCCCCCAGCTACTCCATGGGAGATAGATGGGCTATAACCTCCATTTATTGCCTCGGAAAACCTGTTGGAGCATCAGCTATGAGTCAGTTCCAACTCCATGGTGTCTAACACTAACAAGTTAATATAAATCTATCTTTATACTATATTGTAGTATATTAAGTGTTTAGTAGCCTTAGAAGAAAGTTTGAAACATTTTTAGAGTTATACACATGTGATATAGACACAAATTGAGTGTATGGTGTCAAAAAAAATGATGCCAGTAGTGATTTAACTAGAAAGTTTGCCACAAATCTTTAGTTTGCAAAAATGCCATATCTGCCAAGTGCAGTGAATTGAAATATGCCTGTAGTTTAAGAAAGTCACCAAAGTGGACACTAGAAATTACCTTCTAGAAAGGATTTTTCTGTTGTGTCTCTGTGACAATGACTCACTACAACTCAATGAACAATGGATCTGAACCTTGTCCTACCCCGTGCCATCCTCATCATCTCTGATATGCATGAGTTCTTTGTTACGGTCATTGTGTTAACCTTGTTGAGGGGCTTCTTTTTCTCATCCTTCACTTTCCTTTTCCAGGGACAGACTCCTCTAGAAAACATGCTGAAAATATGTGAGATGCAGTTTTACCATCTTTGCCTCTAAGGAGCATGCACCTTGGTTGGACTTCCTCCAAAACAAAATTGTTTGTTCTTCTGGAGTTTGTAGGGCTTTTGATACTCTTTTCTAATACCACAATTAAAAGGCATTGATTCTTCCTCTCTCATCATTACTTATTGTCCAACTTTCAGATGAATGTTGTTGTGATGTGATGTCACGTTGCTGACACTCATATAAATCCTGTGTACTTTAGCTCTGAACCCTGCTTTATCCTGAGCCAATCTCATAGTCTCCGATAGATCTAATCCCATTTCTCCAGTCACTGGGTCAGTCTATCTCAACCTGGGTCTTTCTCTCCTGCACTGCCCCTCCATCCCTCCAAACATGATGTTCCTCTCCAAGGACCAGTCCCTCCTAGCCAGAGAGCAGCTTGGTTTCAATCTCTTTAGTACAGAGATATTTGTTCTCCTGGCAATCCACAGTATATTCAGGGCTCTTCTCCAGCACCTATTCCTCTTCTACCTCCTTAGTTATTGGCCAGCTGTCAGGTACATAGCAAGTAATTGCAAAGACCAAGGCCTGTATCAGGCTCACCTTGGCCTCCAGACTGACATCGTTACTCTTTAGTACCCTAGAGAGGTCCCTGACAGTAGACTTTTTCAATGCATTTGATGTTTTGATTTCCTGACTGCTGGTGCCAAGAGCGCTGATTGTGGAACCAAGCAAGTTGAAGTTATCAACAATCTCAATCTCTTCTCCATCCATCATGAAGCTGCCAACTGGAATGACTTAGATCAGTTGCACTTTTGTCTTTAAAGTAACATCCTTGCTGGAGTAGCTATGAGAAAGTAACTTGTCCCAATTCAATCAAACTAAATGTTCTTAAACTAGAATCTTCCCTCTTTTAATATTTAGTATTTTAACCAACCTTTTTTATAATGAAGCATTGATCTATTATTTATTTCATCCTCATAAAATATTATTTTGTATACTGTAGACATGTATGACATTTGAGACTTAAAGATTAAAAATCTTCAAAAAGTAGAAAATAAAAATGGAGAAGAAAATATCTGTGTCTGTATCATTTATCTTTTTATTTTGATGAGAAATTCTATTTAGCCTTCTCAAAATTTTGATCACATTCCATTTCCAAACTAGATGGATTGGAGAATAGATAAAGAAATGCTAAGTGGAGATCATTCTTTTAAAAGGCTGGCACCTTAGTTATCTGGTACTGTAACAGAGATTCCATGGTGACTCGCCTCAACAAAAGAGAAATTTATTCTTTTAAAGTTTCAGAGATTACAAATCAAAATTCAAGATGCCAGTTCCTCAGCAAAGCCCTTTCTCTCCATCAATTCTGGAGACAGGCCCTTGTTTTTTTAGCTTTTGTAGGCCTAGTGTTCTGTAGGAGATTCCCATGTCTCTTGTGTTAACAGATTTTCCTAGGTCTAACACTAGTGTGGAAAGTCTTCCCTACTGTGAAAGAACTTCCTTGTGCAGACATCTGAGTTTCATAGGGTGTACTCTCCCTGTGGTTGTTATCTTTTTGTGGCACTGAAGTCCTTGCCCAACGCTTACTGTATTGTTTTTCTTGTTATGTGCCATTGAGTTGCCTGTGACTCATAGTGACCCTGTGTTCCACAGATCTGAAGTCTATCCTATCCTTAGCCACTCTCCCTGACTCAGAAACAGCTACTCCCATTACCTCAGATACTATGTCAATCCATCTCATCCAGAGTCTTCCTCTTCTGTGATGACTCTCAAAATTCTAGCCTCCAAGGAGAAACTTGGTTTCACCCTCTCCAAGACAGACCTGTTTGTTCTCTTGGTGGCCCATTGTATGTCCAATACTCCAATACTAGTGCCACACCTCAAAGACATTAACTCTTTTTCTGTCATCCTTAATCATTGTCCAGCTTTCTGATTCATAGTGAGTAATTGTAAAGACCATGGCCTGGAACAGGTGCATCTCAGTCTCTAGACTGACATCATTGCTATTCAGTATTCTGGAAAGATTCCTGACAGCATATTTTTTTAATGCAATTCATCTTTTGATTTCTTGGCTGCTGGTACCAAGATTGTTGATTGTGGAGCCAAACAAGCTGAAGCTATTAACGATTTCCATTTCTTCACCAGCTGTCATGGTGCTGCCAATCAGCCCAATGGTGAGAATCTTTGTCTTCTTGATGCTGAGCTTCAATCCATATTTAAGGCTGCAATCCTTGACCCTCTACAGCAAATGCCTCAGGTTCTTCTCATTTTCGACAAGTAAGGTTCTGCCATATGCATAACGCAGGTTGTTGATGAATCTTCTTCCAATCCTGATGCCACGTTCCTTCTCATAAAACCCAGCCTCTTAAATGTTCTGTTCCTCATCTATATTGAAAAGGTATAGAGACATGATACATCCCTGATGCATTCCTTTCCTGATTTTGACCATGTAGTGTTTCTTTGCTCTGTTCTGAGGACTGCTTCCTGGTCTGAGTATCGGTTTCTTATGAGCATAATAAGTGTTTTTGGATTCCCCTTCTCTTCAAGGTTAGCCATAATTTGTTGTGATCTACACAGTCAAATGCCTTTGCATAGTAAATGAAACAGATAGATAGATATTCTTCTGGTACTCTTTGCTTTCTGCCAGGATCCATCTGACATTGGTGATAATGTCCCTAGTACCATGATCTCTTCTAAACCCTGCTTGTATTTCTGATAGTTCTCCTCCAATGTCCTGTTCCAGTCATTTTTTGATATCTTCAGCAGGATTTCACTTGCATGTGATAGTAGAATATTGTTTGATAATTTCCATATTCTGTTGGGTCATCTTTTTTGAATGGGAATAAAAATGGATCTCTTCCAGTCAGGTGGCCAGTTAGTTATCCTCCCGATTTCTTGGCACAAGCAGGTGAGCACATCCAGGGAAGCATCTTTTTGTTGAAATCTGTCCTTTGTTATTCCTTCAATTCCTGGGGCTTTGTTTCTTGTCAATTCCTTCAGAGCAGCTTGCACTGTCTCCTTCATCACCATTGCGTCTTGATCATATGTTGTTTCTTGATACTCTTCTGTGTCAGCCAACTCTTTTTGGATCAATGACTCTGTGTACTCCTTCCATATTATATTATTTTAATGCTCCCTGAATCATTCAGTATTCGGCACATAGCATCTTTAAGTGTTGAAATTTGAGGCTTGAATTTGTTCTTTAGCTCCTTCAGCTTAAGAAATGCCTAGTGAGTTTGGCACTTTTGATTTTCTTTGCACATTTCATTATAATGCTTTGCTTTGTCTTCGTGAGCTGCATTTTGAAGTTTTTAAATTCTTGGAGATAAAAGGAATCATTGTTACTATGTGTTTCCAAGTCAGAACCAGTGCATAGCTGAGATTCCATTGGATTTTCAGGGACTAATTTCAAAGAATAATTTATATTCTTTATTTACCAGTAAGTATGTGTGTGAGGCTACTTCATGGATGATGGTAGAGATCTTTCTTTAAGAAGGGTAATTACTAGATAAAGAATGTTCTGTAGAAATTTCTTTGCTAACTTGTATTTTGGATTTTTTATTATGTAAGGCAATATATAGTTCAGTCTAAAAAATAACAGTAATTTTTGCTTTGTTAGGTCTTTTTGAGATTTAAAAAAAATTTTTTCTCTCTTTGTATTTCCCAAAAGATATTATATATTAGCAACTGTATAATCTCTTGACTTTCTAAACTGACTACTGAAAAGTCTTTTTAAGGACAATGTAAGGCATAATTTGAACTTATTTTATTTATTAAATTACCGATCTACTATACTTTCCAACCCAGAACTTTCTAAGAACTTCTGAGATTTGTCAACTGTGGTAGTTTAATTTCCATGAAAAAATTGAGAATGAGGTATTAATGATATTACTTTATCTTGAGATTGAGGAAGCTCTAGTGGCCCAGTGGTAGGAAGTTGCACAAAGGCACAAGGTTCGAATCCACCAGCCTCATTCTGGAAAAGATGGACAGTCTCCTCCTGTGCAGTTCACAGCGCCCAAAATCTCACTGGAGGATTAGGTAGGAGTTGATTCTGATTCAAGAATACAGAACAACAACAACAATCTTTATTTTGAAGTGATATTTAAAACACTGTTTTTGAATTCTGATATGGAAAGCTAGTCTTTGCTTATGGACCGCTGACTTCACTTTTCAATTTTGACCCTGGTGGCTGCTCTCACTTAAGCCTTGAAGACTTGCCTCTCACACAGACAAATAACAGCCATCTGAGGTTAATCAGACTGACTGGACAATAGAGAGAAATGCCAGTGAGATAATGACTGTGACCTGTATTAGCATGTCTCTCATGCCAGCTTTCAGAAGGTATGTGCCACAGTCTTCTAGAATGACTGCAAGTGAAATTTTGTCTTTAAGGAACCTGTCTTCTGTTGCTTTACCAGAGATTCTTTTAGACTAACCTTTAATCCTTATGCTTTGGCGCTATTAATTGTTGGGGGTGTGATTGAAGAGTAAGTCAATAAGCATCCTAACCATAGTTATTGGGGCAGTATTTCCTCTGCTTTAACACATATCCAGTCTGAACCTCTTACAGACTTTATAATTATACATTTCCCTCATATATGGTACCTTTGGAGCTATCAGAGTTACCTTTTCACTTGTGAAGTTATTTAGTGAGGCAAGCAACCTGCCTTGATTTTCTATGTGTCCTACACACACATAGTTTTACACTACATAGAAAAAACTAGTCCTTCTTCTCTCTCATTCTGAATATGAACACCTCTGAGTGATTGAACTAAGAGTCAAAGGATTGTGTTGGGAAGCTGTGTATCCAGAAGAGTAAAAAATTTTCCTCTTCTTTCTATTATTTAAATGCTGATTTCTCCATCATAAAGTAATCAAATAAAAATCCCATTATGCAGTACTTCACTCTGTTTCAAACTCAATTTTGCTGAGCAGACTATGATCAGAGTTGACACAGGAGGGATGCCATGCTCCTCTTGTATAGTAAATCTAAGAAGTAGCTGGTTGATGTTATATGTCTGAATACCAATGTTGGAAGTGAGTTTCTGGAATAAGTCCCTCAAAGTTTTCTAGATTAAGAAGGAGTTTAAAACTTCCTATCTGTCTGTGATACTAAGCAAGATTTTGGTAATTGGAAAGGATTAAATATTTATTTCTTTACATTATAAATATATTAACTGACCAGTGCCAATTTTAAAAATAACATTGGTTAGCTTTTAATTTTAAGTGCCCTCTAGTTGACTATAGCTCATGTTGTTGTTGTTGTTGTTGTTGTTATGTGTTGTTGGGTTACCTGCAACCCATAGATGTCCTATGCACAATCTGAAGTCTGTCATGAAGTTGTTGTGTGCCATTGAATCAGAACCGACTCATAGCTGACTCTCTTGCAGATTTTCGGAGGCAGTTAATTGCATGGGAGGAGGCTGACCATCCTCCCACAGAGAATCTGGTGGATTGAACCCTGTCATAGGGACCTTGTAAACAACAGATCAAAACTTTGTTCCATGCAGTACCAATTTCACAATCTCGGTCAGACTTGAGACTATTGTTGCAGTTTCTGTGCCAGTCTGTCTAACAGAAGGTCCTCCTCTCTTCTGCTGATCATCTGCTTTTCCAAAAATGATGTCTTTTCCCAAGGACCTGCCTCTCCTAACAGAGTGCTCAAAGTATGTGAAATGAATTTTCATAATTCTTGCCTCCAAGGAGCACCTGGCTGCTTTTCCTCCGGGACAGATTTGATCACTCTCTTGATAGTCCATGGTTCAATACTTTTCTTCAGCACCACAGTTCAAAAGCATCAATTCTTCTTTGGTCTTCCCTATTAATTGTCCAATTTTCACATACAAATGAAGCTGCTGAGAATACCAAGGCTTGGGTCAGGTGCATCTCAGTCTTTAAACTGAGGTCCTTGTACTTAGGTACTTTAAAGAGGTCCTTGACAGCAGATCTTCCCATAATTTTTCTATTTTCTTCAATTTGGGGAGCAATATAGGTTATACTAGTTTTAGGTACTTATAAAAATGCTGATTTAAAGAAAAAAAACATTTCTTTATATGAGGTTGGAATTTATGTCTAAGTCTTTTCCTTTGTTTCCATTCAAAACACTCATAAAACGTAAGGAGTTCTTGCTAGCCTAAACTCATAGCCATGTTTTTTGCATAATAGTATTTAGGACTTGGATACAATTGCTTTTCTATTTTTGTTTTCTACTTTACTTTGGCTTTCATTTGAGGTTTTGTATGTGTATGTCTGTATTTACATAACAAGCTCTGAATTTTTACACATATCTCCTTGGGTTACCAAATCAAATTAGTTCAGTATTTGTGGTTCAAGTATGTTTGTCTCTTAACAGCAGGGTCAACCAAAATCTGGTTGGCAGGATCAAATGCACACACCACACCAAACGAGTCCAGCCTCTGAAACCTCCTTTGTTCCACTTACCCATTGTGACATGTGGTCAGGTAAACCAGGGCTTACTCATATCACCACATCAGGGGCTGGGATCCTTGCTCCCTCCAGAAGTGACAGCATCAACTTTAGAGGTAATATTACCAGATGAGCTTATCTCCAGGAATGAAGCAGGTGGGATAGTTCCCACACAACTGGGGAACCTCAAGAATGTGAATGCTTGGATTTAGATGTCATAAAATTACTTTATCTATTTGTAAACATATACTATCCCCTTCATTGCTTTACCATTAAGTTTTCTACACTCTATAAATTTACCTTGAAGTATGACTTACATCTAACACTGCAGAGAATAAATGTAGCTGACATTAAAATTTGACAATGATTGCCTTGCCATTATTAAACCTAATCTTCTTAAATTTTTTAAATGCTAAACCTAATCTTGTATGAAAATGTTGTTTATTTTTTTCCTTGTTGTTGTTTGAAGCACAGTATGCCTCAGAATAAGGTTTTAAGGCTTAAGTAAGAGGACATATTTTAACTTTACATTTTATCCGTCACAATAAGCGTAATATTAGGGAATGCAATTTGAAAAAAGAATTTAGTTCTGCGTACCTGTTGTGTTCAAAGTATAGATTTGTTGTTCTTATGTGTGATTTAGTCAGAACAGATTTCATACCTGACCTGGCACCAGATTTTTAGAGGTTATCCATGACATGGGAGGAGATTGTCTATCTTTATCCCAGGAGCACCTTGTTGTTGTTGCTGTTAGGTGCTATTGAGTCAAGTACGACTCACAATGACCTTATGAAGAAAAGATCTGAACCTAGTCCTGTCCTGCACCATCCTCACACTTCCTAACACACAAGAGCCCATTCCAGCAGTCAGTCTTCCTCGTTGAGGGTCTTCCCCTCCTTTGCCAATCCTCCACCCTTCCCAACATCATATCTCTCTCCGTGGAATATAACCTCTTAGCAAAATGTCCAGTATGTGAAGTGAAGTCTCATCATTCTTGCCTCCAAAGAGCACTCTGGCTGTATCTTCTCCAAGACATATTTATTCATTTTCTTGGTCATCCACAAGGTGTTCAGTGTTCCTCTCCAAGACCACTGCTCAAAGACATCAATTCTTTTTCTGTCATCTTTATTTGTTGTCCAGGTCTCAATGCATAACTAGTAATTGGAAAGACTGTGGCCTGAATCAGATACACCTTAGTCCTCAGACTGACATCACTACTCCTCAATGATTTGGAAAGGTCCCTAACTTCAGATTTTCCCAGTGCAGTGTGTCTCCTTATTTCCTGACAGCTTGTACCAAGGGTATTAATTGTGGATCCATATAAGATGAACTTGTTCACAGTTTCAGTCTCCTCTCCATCCAACATGACACTGCCTATTGGTCCAGTGGTAAGAATCTTTATTTTCTTGATATTAAGATGCAATCCATACTGAAGGCTGCATTCCTTCATCTTCTTCAACAAGTAATTCAAGTCTTCCTCACTTTCACAAAGCAAGATTTTGTCATCTGCATAACACAGGTTATGGATGATTCTCTCTCCAGTCTTGATGCCACATTCCTCTTTATAGAGTCCAGCTTCATGGACAATTTACTCAGCATAGTTATTGAACAGGTATGGAGAGAGAGTTCAGCCCTGATACACTCCCTTCCCTGTTCCAAACCATGCAGTGTTCCCTACTCCATTTGCACAACAGCCTCCTGATCCAGGTATAGGTTCCCCATGAGCACAATCAAGTGCTCTGGGATTCCCATTCTTCTCAATGTAAGCCACAGCTTGTCATGAGCCACACAGTCTAATGCCTTTGCATAGTCAGTAAAGCACAAATAGACATTGTTCTGGTATTCCTTCTGGTGGATGGGCCTTTGTATTTAAAAGTCAGTTGGGTCTGAGGGTCACAGGCTCTCTATTGATTGTGTTTGGAGAGAACATTGTTCTAAGTGGTGCAGCACTTGTCTGTCAGTTTGCTGTATTATGATTACTTGGGATTGCTGTGATACTGAAACCTTATCTACTGGTGTGTCAAATTCCAAAAGGGTTTCTCATCATGGACAGGTTTTAGTGAAGGTCCCTGATTAAGGGAGACTAAGAAGCAGAAGCATCTAGTGTATTCTAATTGTCTGTCTTTGGGATAGCAGCACAACTCCACACCTACTAGACCACCAGACACTCCTTCAAAGCATAGTGGGTACCTAATGATTAATTAGGGAGTTCTGGTGATGTAGTCACTACAGAGTTCCTCTGCTAACCCAAAACCCACAGCTCCCTGGCAGTTTGAATCCACCAGCAGCTGCATGAAATAAAGATGGGCAGTCTCCTCCTGTGCAATATACAACTTCAGAAATCTCCCTGAGGATAAGCTATGAGTCAGTTTTGGCTCAACAGAACTAATAAGGAAAAGAAGAATTAGTTATAAAACACATGCAACACTAAAGCTCTTGCTATTGAGTCAGTTCCAATTCATCGTGACCCTATAAGTTCCAGGGGTAGTATTGATTACTTTGCCAATGCAGAGGTAAACAGCTTTAATCCACCAGTTGCTACACTGGTAGATTCGAGAGAAAGATGGGCAGTCAGCTCCCATGTGATTGACTGCCTCTGAAAACCAGCCAGAGGGTCAGCTGAAGGTTGGGTTCTGACTCCATAGTACACAACAACAACAGCAACCATAATCTGTGTGGAAGAAGATCACCAGGTCTTTTTACTACAGCACCATTGGGTAGATTAATAGATACAAACCATTTATGCCTTCCAGGAACCTTAGATGTAATAGTACAGAACTGTAAATAAGAACACATATAGCTGAACATGCAGCCTTGTTTGCCCCTTTTCATTTTTTGTTATGTTGATGGAAACCACATGTCTTTATTATGTGATATTTTGGAGTTTGGTTAGTAATTACTTCTATTACTGTCAGTGATACAGCAGTGCTCAGATAGCACCTATCCTATTTATAATCAGATGAACAAGATATTATGTTTGGCTTTGTTTATGGAAAAAAAGATACTTTATGAAATTGTGGTTAGAGGCCTGTTAGCAAAAAGGATGAATGGTTTCTTGGAATTATAATTTGACTTTTAAAAAAAACAATGAAAGAAACAGGCAAAAAAGTTTCTCACTGTAAGACTGAATTAGTTTGTGACCTTATTTCTTTAGCTGAGATCTTTACTCCCTGTTGGAAATGTTATTGGAATAAGAAAGGATTCTGTAAAAGAACTTTAATCAATACTAAGAAGACATGATGATGATACTTACAGCTTTCTGTAATCTCAGTAGCATACTAAGCACTTGAAATTCATTGTCATGTCTAATTATCAGAGTCAGATATTATTCTTATTTTACAGATGGAGAAATTGAGGCCTGAGAACATTAAAGAAACTCTCAACAACACAAACAGGGTCATTGGTATTTGAATCAGTCAGTCAGACCTCCAGGTTGGTTCCCTTAAATGCCTTCTTGCTGTGCATTATTTTCAGTTGTAAATAAAGTCTTACATTAATGACATTTTTCAAGTGCAATATGTTTAAAAATAAAGAAAAATACGAGTACTGACCACTTGTGGATGTACGTGTATTATAAAAATTGAATTTTTAAAGAGGAAGGTTTTCACTATGTTGAGTTACTGCCACAGCTTTTTTAATCTACTCTAATTTACAGTTATCTTTCAGCAGGTTTCCAGGGCTGTACATCTTTATGGCAGGTGATTGTCCATCTTTCTCAAGAGGAGCCATGGGTGACCCCACCAGAGATCATTATTAAATTGCTAGAAGACCTAAATATAAAACTCGGGATTTCCTTGGCAAATGTGTATGATTCATTAGTAAATATATAAGGTATATCTGGAGTAACATTTAATTTGCAAGATCTGTTTTACTAATGTGCTCAACTCGGTGATTATTTCTTCCTTTTGAATATATTCCATATTTAATTTTTTGTTGTTTTCAAGAAGTCACACAATATAATCTTACTTAATCCCATTTTAGAGTCCACTTCTTTAAAAAAAAAAAAAAAGCCCTTCTTTAATCCTATTAGGAAAGTCAATAATAGGAGAGATTCATCCAACGCATTTTTTTTTCAAAATTTAAAATTGGCAGGCAGTTTTGTTTCGAAAACTATGGAAACCAAGTGGAGATTTACATACAAGGATTTCTAATCTTGTTTTGCAAATGTAGTGTCACTGTGGAATGAACTGAGCCTCACAAGGTATTCTGACAGTGAATGTTTGTTTTGTGAAAAGACAATTGTGACAAGAATTTTCTAAGTAGAAAAATTGAGATCTGTTTTATGTACCATAAAATTTACTCTCTAAACTATAAAACAAGGTATATATTCAGAGTTATGAAACCAGCATTATTAATTCTAAAATATTTTATCTCCAAAATGAAGGACCTATATCCACGTCTTCATTTGCCATTTTCCACAATCATCGTGGTAGTTAGTGTCTTTGGGTCAACTCTCACATAGCTACCCTGTGCACAACAGAACATAGCCCTATGCCATCCTGCACCGTCCTCATCATCTTTGCTCTTAAGTCCATTGTTGCAGCCACAGCTTCCATCCATCTCATTGAGGGCCTTTCTCCTTTTGGCTAACCTACTGTTTTACCAAGCATAATGGCCTTCTCCAGGGACTGGTCCTTCCTAATAACATACTCATGGTATGTGAGGTGAAATTCCATCATCCAAGCTTTTAAGAAACACTCTGGCTACAATTCTCTGTTGCCGAAGTACTCCTCGTCGAAGTCATAGTTCAGCGCAGAGATGTTCGTCAGGGTCTCCTTGGGATGACTTCTCACCATCCTGACTTTTAAGAAACACTCTGGCTGCAAATGACAGAAGTGTTGATTGTGTTTATTCTTTTGACAGTCCATGGTATACACAGTAGAATTTGCCAGCACCATAATTCAAAAGCATTAATTCTTTGGTCTTCATTATTTGTTGTCAGTCTTTCATGTGCATGTGAAGCCATTGAAAATAGCATGGCTAGAGTCACACAGACCTTAGTCCTAGGCAATCGTTAATTTACTTTTGTCCCTGGAGATAGTATGGGACCAATTATGACTGGCTTATTTAGCATAGAGTTTTCAAAGTTCATTCACGATATAGCTTATAACAGTACCTCATTAATTTTACCACAAAATAATAATCCTTTGTACAGATTAACCACACTTTGTCCATTCATCAATTGGTAAACATGATGGTCATTTGAGTGCCTATTTTTTTTTTTTCATACTGAAATTCTGAAGAACAGGAGCAAAAATGCTGTTTATGCTAGTTTCCAGCTATAGAATAATCTTTAACACTCTTGTCTCTTATATGAAATAAAATTATGGTCTATTAAAAGATGACACATTTAGAGGAAGAATATAAACAAAAGCAAACATGACTTACGTCACTCAGGCAAGAAATTTTTTTTTCTCCTCTCCTCACTAAAATATTTAAATAAGTTAATTTTTTCTTTTTCTCACTTTGCCTGACATTTGGTAGTATAAATTCATTGGCTGGAACCCCACCCCCCCAAATCCTACATTAACAAGAATGTAAGAGGAAGTATCTCTTTTTACTGTTGTATACCCAATTAAGTCTGAAAATAATTAAATTAGAATCATGATACCAAGAGTGGAAATTAACATTATGTTTTCCTTGTTGGATTATTCCCAGATAATGCAAAAGGAAACATAAATTTCAATTTGTAGTGAATTTTGTGCTCTGATACTTTAAGTGGGTGTTTTAACAAATGGCAGTAGAAAAGCACAACACTGCAATTACTTACTGCAAATCACAAGCTGCTAGAAATACCACTTACTAATTGTGTACCAATGAGCTTGAGTTAGAACAGTGTGGACGAGAAAAGAAAGCTTTGCTCGTCTGATACTTGCTTCTGCAAGCTTTGAAACTGGTTGAGTAACCTGTGTTATTATCACATGATCTTATAGGGAGCACACATCCATTGTGTGTTTGGGAAATCACAATATCAAGGATAGGGAAAGCAGAAATGAGGGTTTCATCCTGGGCTAGGTTCTCTAGACAAGGAAAACCAGTGAAGCTCAGGGAGGGAGAAGAGAAGAGAATATAGAAGGGGGTTGAGTGGTGGTGAGGAAAGAGAGGCAGCAAGAAAGACAGAGATAGAGAGACAATGAGAGAGGTGGGTGGAGATGGAGAGGGAGAGGCAGAAAAAGGGAAGGGAAAGAGAGAGAAGTAGGGAGAGAGAGAGGGGGAGTGGTGGGGGAGAGAGAGGGATAGGTGGGGGAAGGGAGAGAGAGAAGAAAGGGGATAGAGAGATGGAGAGAATTGAGATTGATTTATCTTAAATAAGTGGTTCATATGCCTGTAGAGGCTAGACCATCCCAAGTCTGTGAGTCAGACTTCAGGCTAGAGGCTTCTCAGGACTCATGGAGCTACAAAGGTTGATGGGCTCAGTTATCTAAGACTGATGAACAGAAGATCAGCAGTGAATAAGACAAGACCACTGCCTCAAGTACAAAGATTCGGACGTCAGGTAGTGACAAGCCAGAAGCAGGACCTTGATCAAGCAAAAAGCAAAAATAACTTTGCCTGCCTTGTGTGTGTTTGATACATGCCACAGCCCCTGGGGAAATCACCTTTCATCTGTTTGGCCACTCACAACAAATCTCATCACACAGTTGATGATAACATGTCTTTTCATTGATCAAATGATAGCAGATATTATCAATGCCAATTCTTATCAAGGGAATTGATAAGTCATCAAGAGATAATGTAGTGGGCACTTCAAAACACAATGGATAGAGAAGCTGTGGTATAGTCACACAATGGAATACTATGAAGCATTGAAAAACAAGGAACTCATGAAATAATATGCAAAATGGATGACCCTGGAGGACATTATGCTGAGTGAAATATCTCAGTAAGAAGGACAAATATTGCATAGGGCTACTGTTGTAAAATGGGACTGACATCAGAGTTGAGGGAAGACAGAAAAGGAGGGGAGGAATAATGTATGTTGCGTTGAAACAGATGGAGAGATCTGTTTAAAAAGGATTTATTAATGGATATTTTTGTCATTACAGAAGTCCAGAGTGAAGGCTCTATAGTGAAGTGAACTTGGGGGGAGGGATTGCATAACAATGAAAGAGTTTTTCTTTTTCTTTTCAAGGAGAAGAGTGGTTCGGGGGGAATGGGGTAGACAGGGAGAAAAATGCCACAATGAATGATTGAAAACCCTATGTCTCTGTAAACGTTCATTAAAATGAATTTAAAAAAGAGGTTAAAAATAAAAGAGATGATGTCATAATTGCCAGGTCAGATACTCGAAGGCAGCCAAGTTGACAAGGAACCTTAATCATCACAGGTATGTTTTGTAATGAGGCTTGTCTGTAACAATGCTATAATAAGAACAACCATAGTAATGATAATGTTGTTGTTTATTGCTTTCCGGTTGAGCACAACTCATTGCGACCCCATGAACAAAAGGACTGAAGAATCTCTACAACTATCGACATTTATCAAAGTTCATAGAGTTTCTGGAGGCATGTTGTTTAGGAAGTGTATGGCACTCCTGCTTCCGAAAATTATGATGAATACTATAATAGTAGCTATTATTCATTGAACACACATTACCTACTGGACTCTGTATCTACACTGTACCTCTAACTTCACAACCTTCCAGGATAAATTTTATTATTTTCATTTTATAGATGATAGAAATATAGCACTGAAGAGGGAGGTGATTATCTGTGCCACAAAGCTCAGTGATGGAGCCTTCATGTTTCCCTCCTCTTTTTTTAACTTCTCCTTTAAAGTCTAGACAGCCCATTTCCTCCACCCACTGTTGGCTGTCAGAAATTCTCTGCCATAGGCCTTAAAAAGCTCTTTTTCACTTTATTAAAGCCCCAATCTACAAAATACTCCTCATAAAACCACCTTCCCACTGTTTATTAAATACTCTGGATATTTAGTGCGTCTCCATGAGGAATTATGAGAGTAAGAAATTTCACTACAGTCTCCCTGAAAATGAATGTTTCCTCATTCTTCTTGTTTGTAATGCCATCAAGTCAGTTCCAGTTTGTACAGATGATGTTTTGTGCAATAAAATGAAACACTACCTGACCCAATGCCACCCATATAATCATTGCTGTGTTGGATTCCATTGTTGCTGCCATTGTGTTAACCCCTTGCATTGAGAGTCTTCTTTTACAACAGATTTCTGTGTTTCATTAATTATGCAAAGGCATTTGACTGTGTGGATCATAACAAACTGTGGCTGACTCTGAGAAGAATGGGAATCCCAGAACATTTAATTGTGCTAATGCGAAACCTACACTTGGACCAAGAGGCAGTAGTCAGAACAGAGCAGGGTAACACTGCATGGATCAAAATTGGGAAGGGTGTATGCCAGGGATACATCCTGTCTCCATACCTTTTCAACATGTATGCAGAGCAGATTATCTGGGAGACTGGGCTCTATGAGGAGAATTGTGGCATCAGGATTGGTGGAAGATCTATTAACAATCTGCGTTATGCAGATGACACAAATCTGCTTGCTGAAACTGAGGAGGACCTCATGCTTGCTGCGAAGGGTCAAGGACTGCAGCCTTCAGTATGGACTGAGGCTCAATGTCAAGAAGACAAAGATTCTCACCACTGGACCAATTGGCAGCGTCAGGATGGATGGCAAAGAGATTGAGATTGTTCAGAGCTTCAGTTTGCTCGGCTCCACAGCCAACACTCTTGGCACCAGTAGTCAGGAAATCAAAAACCGTATCGCGATGGGAAAGTCTGCTGTTAGGGACCTCTCTAAAGTACTCAAGAGCAACGGTGTCTCTCTGGAGACTAAGGTGCGCCTGATACAGGCCATGGTCTTTGCAATCGCTTGTTATGCATCAGAGAGTTGGACAATGACTAGGGAGCACAGAGGAGAGTTGATGCTTTTGAGCTGTGGTGCTGGAGAAGAGTACTGAATGTACCATGGACTGCCAGGAAAACAAACAGATTCATCTTGAGAGGATTAAACCAAGCTACTCCTTGGAGGCAAGGATTCTGGGGCTTCGTCTGACATACTTTGGACATGTTGCCAGGAGGGACGGGGTCCTTGGAGAGGGACATCATGCTTGGGAGGGTGGAGGGACAGCGCAGGAGGGGAAGACCCTCTATGAGATGGATTGATTTGGTGACTGGGGTAATCGGGATGGGTGTGTCAGAAGCAGTGGATAGAGCAGGGTTTAGGGCTGTTGTGCATAGGGTCGCTATGAGTCAAAGGACTTTAGAGCACATAACAACAACAACAACAACCATGATTGCCTTCTACAGGAACTCGTGATGAAAGAATCAAAGTACATCAAATGGAATCTCTCTTTTGTAGCTTCTAATGAGACTTCTGGCTGAGCATTTATTGTTCTTTTGGCAATCCATGGCATACCTTCCTATCTTGTCATTAGGGTGAGAGGGGGAAAGTATTTATGAATTCTAAGAAAGGACAGTCTCTTCCTGTGTGATTAACTGCCTCTGAAATCACACTGGAGGGTCATCTGTGAATCAGTTCTCAAAGGTACACAAAGATAACAACAATGATTCTGAAATTGCTGTAATTCCAAGGTGGGGAGGGTGGAGGGATTATGAAAAGAATGTATTTCTGCTTAATTTTTTGAATTTTTTATTTTGCTTCATTTTTCCACTTATTCCCTCTCTCCACATGCTGAACTCTTCGACACCCTGATTCCCTCTCCCCTGAACCACCAGCCCCCTTTCTTTTTGTAATTTTATTACTTTCCTAAGATAGAGGAAAAGGAGATGGGAAGGCTGTAGCTCCCTGCTTCCAAGAAGCTCTTCATCATCATGTGGTAAAAGGAGCAGGTGTGCCACATATAGAATCCCCTGTCTATTCTCTCTGCAATGTGTACCCTCCCCCAAAAGACTAAAGCCATACATTACTGGAGACTTTAAGGTATCTACTGTGAGCTTGAGGGTGTGGATGGAAGATATAGTACTTGAAACATTGCATGCTTTATTTAATTGCTTTTAATTGATGTCATGTATATAGTGATCACATATCTGGTAAATGCTGAACTTGATCCTTCAACTGAAATGTGCTTGAACCCAAAACCACCTCTTGGCCTTAAAATTGTCCTTGACTCTCAGAACCTCATCTTCACATACCTAGGGAGGAGAGAGGAGTGCACACACATTTTCCCACCGAACCGTCTGTGGTTGTTAGTTGTTGTAATGTACTGTGGAGTTGGGACCAACTCATAGCTGACCCTCCAGTGGATTTTCAGAGGCAATAAATAGCATGGGAGATTTCCCGTCTTCCATGGAGCAGCTTATGGATTCTAATCAAGTGACTTTGGGATGACATATCAATCCCTTACTACTAGGTCAGCAGAAGCTATGCTGTAATCCCAAGGCACACAGTTCAAATCCACCAGCTGCTCTGTGAGAGATTTCACTGCCTCTGAAAACCCATAGGGGGTTAGCAGTTGGTTGGTTCCATCTTGACAGCACACAACAACAGCCCACCAGTTAGAGGACTCTAGAAAGACGTTCTTGTTAGATACACTATCTTTTCTCTTTCCCAGTTGATCTCAAATGCACAGCTTTCTCAGAAGAATATCAAGGCAGCCATTTGTAGTACCTCTTACTGAGCTTAGTTACAGTGGGCGCAAGGAGTATTTTTAAATGCTCCAATTTATGTAATCCAGGAACTCTGCCCTGGAAAAGGATGGGAAATCTCCTCCCATGGATTTACGGTCCCTGAAAACCTGGTGGAGGTGAGAGCCAGCTATGGGTTGTTTCTGGGTCAATGGCACACACCACCACCAACAAGGATCTCTGCTAGCATATTCCCTGCAGAGTTGTGCTGCTAAACCAAAAGTCACATCTCATTGGTGATTCAAATCCACCGTAGGCTCCTTAGGGAAAGATAGATAAAATTCCATGTGACTTACAGCCTTGGAATTGCTTCTAATTCAGTGGAAACAAGTTGAGTTTGAGTTGGTTTAATAATTGTTTTTAACAACTAGGTTTTTCTTTTAGACTTTTGACTTCCACACAAGTTATCATCTATCCTTACAATGAACTTTAGTATTAACAATAAAATTGAGATTTGTGTAGTGATTGTCAACACCAGGCCTAGGATACAGATGTTCTGACCTCAAATATCATGAGTGAATTCAGATTCTGTTTCTGTCATGTTATCACCTATAACATACTTGCTCTGTATAGAACCAAGCTTACTGTGGCTTCCTCAGTCCTCTGTTCCCCAAGAGTGTGTGATTCTAACAGTTATATTCACCAAGGTCCAGGGGCTCTGTGTGACTGAAGGAGAAACAATGACCCACACAGCCCTGGTCCCTGGTTATCATTATCAAACAAGACCCTGACCACTTCCTAATTTCAAGACACGTTCATATAGTGGAGTAAGAACTTGCACTAACTTATTTCTTTCTATGATAATTTGCTTGGGAAATGAAACAGAAGGTAAACTCTTCCAAGAAACTTTTAACAAATGCCTTTTTGGGCAGAGTTAACTCTGTCACCCAAGTATTATTATTAGGCCCTGGGCACTGTTTTATTTCTCTTCAATTTGGGCTGCATTTCTTGGCATACAATACTATATCCTCCACTATATTGTAGTTTCTTCCACATTGGGCCAAGATTAAATAAGCACAAATAAGTGCAGAAAAAAAGGTACTGTAAATGATATGATGAGAGTTGAATATTAGCAGTGTGAGTTAGATATAAAGATTGAATCCAAGTAAGCTCTCATTTAGCGAGTATTTGAGCAATCTCTGTTTAAATATGGAACCCTGCTTCCATAGTGGATAACATGTTGAGTTGCTAACTGAAAAGTTGATGTTTCGAATCCCTTAGACATTCCATTGAAGAAGGATGTCATCTCCCTTGGAAACCAAAAGAGAGAAAATAAAAGTGACATTTGGCTTGATGACAGTAGGGGTTTGGTGATATATAGCTTAATACAACAAAGCCCTATAGGGTACGGTAGTTAAAGTGCTCTGCTGCCACTGAAAAAGCCAGTGGTTTGAACCCTCAGACTGCCCCAGGGAAGGAGCATGTGTCAGTTGCTTCCATAAAGATTTATAGTCCCAGAAATTTGTAGGGTAGTTCTGTACTGTAAAGTTGCTGTAATTTGGAATCAAGTCAATGGCAATAGTTCATTTAAAAACTTGGGCTCAGGGAGCTCTGGTGGCCTAGAGGCAAGAAGCTGCACTGCAATCCTGAAAGCACGCAGTTCGAATCCATCAGATGCTCCCTGGAAGAAGGCGGGGCAATCTCCTCCTGTGCCAGTTGGATCCAATTCAGTGGTACACAATAAGAAAAAAAAATTAAGAAAACCCACAAAAAACTTAGACTCAAAACACTGGGGACCTAGTCCAGTGATTTCTGTCAGTGACATACAGTTTCCAGCTAATTACTAATCTGTGTAGAATAAATTTCTTAATTCAGCAAAACTGTTTTGAGATGAAACTGAGTTTTAAGTTAACTAGATAATATTTAGCCGATATATAATGGTTTTATTGCTTCTTAAAAACTGGATATACATGCAAAATGCCACAAAATTCGAAACATGCCAAATGGTTAATATTTGGAAATCTTTACCCATTCATGTTCCACTGGATCACCAACTACTTTCTCCAGAAACAATCATTATTCCATAAGGGTTTTTTGTGGAATAAGGTGAGATGGAGTTATATCCTTTCAAGATTCCATACTCTTTATGAATACTGATGCAAGATTATCTTCCTTTATGTTGTTGTTGTTAAGTGTTCTCAAATCGAATGTGACTCATAGTGACCCAACGAACTATAGATATGAACCCTTACCTATCCTGTGCCATCCTCACAATTTCTGACACCTTCAAGCCCATTGCTGGAGTCTGCATCACTATATCAGTCTGTATGGTTGAAAGTCTTCCTCTCCTTCACCTTCATCCAGCCTCCCAGCAATGATGTCCCTCTCCAAGGAATAATCTCTTCTACCAACATGTCCAAAGTATGTGACACGAAGCTTTATCATTTTTGCCTCCAAGGAGCACTCTGACTACACCTTCTTCAAGACCCATCTGTTTTGTGTTTTTTTGTGTTGGTTTTTTTTTGGGGGGGGGGAAGTCCATGCGATATTTAGCACTCTTCTCCACCATTGTGGAGTCATTGTCCAGCGCTCAGATGCAAAGCAAGTGACTGAAAAGACCCTAACTTGAATCAGGCACACCATAGTCCTCAAATTTATATCATTGCTCCTCAAATAATTTGGAGAGGTTCCTGACCATAGATGGACAGGGCAGTGCATCTCCTGATCTCCTGACTGTTAGTACCAAGTGTATTGATTGTGGATCCAAGTAAGATTAAGTACTTTAGAAGTATTCTGTAGTATAAATGTATGTCTGCATCCATTTTATAAAAATATTTTTTTTACCACTGCTACTGGGGTGAGATAGTATCTCATTGTGGTTTTGATTTGCATCTCTCTTTATTGTCAGTGTTTTTGAGCATTTCTTCATGTATCTTTTGGCCATCCAGATGTTTTCCTCTGTGAAAAGTCTTTCCATGTATTTTTCCCATTTTGTAATTGGGTTATTAGTCTTTTTCTTTTGGAGGTCCAGGAACATTCTGTAAACTTTAGTTATGAGACCTTTGTCTGAGATGCTTTCCCCCCAATTAGTAGTCTTTCTTTTCACCTTATTGGAAAAAGTTTTGATGAGCACAGGGATTTAATCTTCAGAAAGTCCCATTCATCAATTTTATCCTCTCCAGATTGTATGTTTCTGGCTGTATTTGGCAGTCTTTTTATACCATAGGCTAGGCCTTCTAAGCTTGGTCCCAGTTTGTCTCTTATGAACTTTTTGGAGTTGGACTTTATTCATAGGTGTCTTTGATCCACCTCGAGTTAATTTTTATATTGGTGTGAGATGTGGATCCTGTTTCAGCTTTCTGTAGGTAGCAGTCCAGTTTTGCCAGAACTATATTGTTTGTCCTTGAGAGGGCTAAACCAGACTGCTTGTTGGAGGCAAGGATTCTGAAGCTTCTTCTGACATACTTGGGGCTTGTTGCAGGGACATCATGCTTGGGAGGATGAAGGGACAGTGCAGAGAGGAAGACCTTTGATGAGATGGGTTGATTCAGTGACTGAGGTAATGGGGGCAGGTGTGTCACAAATAATAAGATTGGCATAGGATGGAGGAGGGTTTAGGGCTGTTGTATCCAGGGTTGCTATGAGTCGTAGGCGGCTCAGTGCCATATAACAACAACATTTGTTGAAGAGTTTGTCATGTCCCCATTTAATAGGTTTTATTTCCTTGTTGCATATCAGTTGACCTTAGATAGAGAGATCCATTTCTGGGTTCTCAATTCTGTTCCATTGGTCTAAGGGCCTATCAATGTACCAGTAACATACTGTTTTGGTTACTACTTCTGTGTAGTAGATGTTGAGGTCAGGGAGTGGGGCACCATACAATAAATGACTGCGAGGATGGGAAGAGAAGGGAACTCTCATATACTGTTAGTGGTATTGTAAAATGTTGCAACCACTCTGGAAGACAGTTTGGCATTTCCTCAAAAAATTGAACTTAGAAACTCCGTATGACTCAGCTATTCCATTACTGGGAATATAATGTGAAGAAATTAGAATTGAGATACAAATTGAGATTTGACACCAGTATTCATAGCAGCGTTATTCACCATTGCAAGAACATGGAAACAGCCCCTAGTGTCCAACGACAACTGGACAGGTTGAGAAATTGTGCTACCTTCACACAATGGAATATTATGCTGCAATCAAGAGCAACAATTAAAAAATATACTATATACCTTGATGATGGATGGGCCAAAACCACAGGTCTGCACAGTTTAGTGGGTAGGAGTGGGGGGCAGAGAGAATGGGAAAGGTCTGGGCAAAAAGACAGGGTAATGATGTGCAAGGTCCAATGGTGATTAATTTTATAAAACCTAATGCTTGAGAATTGGTGGTCTGTCCCACAATCAGCACCCGGCCTGGTTTTCACTGCTGATATTGAGCTTCTCCACCGAGTCTTTCCACAAATGTAGGTGATTTGATTCCTATGCATGCCAACAGGCGAGATCCGTGTGTATAGCCTGCGTTTATGTTTCTTTTTTTATTTTTATACAACAACAACAACAGCTTTATTATTTCCTTTCTTCTGGACACTGTATAATTTGCTTGCTGTTCTTTGTCTAAATTTCAGAGATGCTGGGTTCTTTTTTTTTTTCCCCTCCCTTTTTGTTTCTTATAAAAGGTATTTTCAATGAATAAATCATTGAGTGTGCAGAAGTCTCTCATTCTATCTCCAGCCTCATTTCTCTCACTGAGCCCGTATTTTCCAGCTACTGATCCTTCTTCCCTGTTCCCAACTTTTGCGTTCCAGTTGCCCATTATTATCAATGCATCTTGATTGCATGTTTGATCAATTTCTGACCGCAAAAGTTGGTAGAAATCTTCTATTTCCTCCTCTTTGGCTCTAGTTGTTGGTGCTTATATTTGAATTATAGTGGTATTCACTGGATTTCCTTGTATGCATATGGATATTATCTTTTTGCTCACCACAATGTATTTCAGGACGGATCTAAAAAAAGACTTTTTTAATTATGAAACTAACCCCATTTTTTCTCACCTTTTCATCCCCGGCATAGTAAATCATATAATCGTCTGATTCAAAATGGCCCATGCCAAGCCATCTCACTTCGCCAATACCTAGTATGTCAATATTTATGCATTCCATTTCTTTCTTAACAATATCCAATTTTCCTACATTCATGCATTTCACGTTCCACATTCCAATCACTTGTGTCTACTTACAGCTGTTCCTTCTTCTCTGTATTTGCATTTCTAAGATCTCAGTCTCAATTGCCATGTCTGCTAGTCCAAGCGATAGTCTGAGAGTGCTTGATTGTACATAGGGTTTTCGAAGACCTGTCATTTCAGAAGTGGATGGCCAATCCTTCTTCCTAGTCTGTCTCAATCTTTAAATATATATAATAGTATCTGACAGACAAGCATTCCACAGAAAAGAGCAGATGAAAGACCCTGGCCCAGTTATAGCAATGACCAATAGATTCAATGTTGCTGCCCACCCAAGCTTCCTTACTCCACCACTATCCCTTCCTACTTTTGCCTACAGCATTCAATACCCATCTCCCATAGACCAGCCCCTGATGTGATGTCCTAAGTTTAAAACCATCAGGATTTCTGTGATTCTGAACATATCATCCTACTGTGAATCTCTTATGATGCAGCCAATATGACTTCAATTTAAAGTTGTTAAGTACAATTGTAATGTACAACTTCCACTCCAGGATTTCCTTCTCATCAGTTAATACCACTTGTCTTCCCATTTGAAGCCGGGTGGGACAGACCACCAACTACTCAAATGCAAGTTCAAGCTGAAGTTGAGGAAAATTAAATCATGTCCGTGGGAACCAAAATTTGATCTTAAGTCTATCCCACTTGAATTTCAAAACCATCTCAGGAACAGGTTTGAGGTCTTAAGCACCAATGAGCATAGAGCAAATGAGCTCTGGAAGGAAATCAAGAAAATAGTCCATGAAGAATGCAAAAGATCCTTACAAAGGCTGTAAAAGAAGAAAAGACCAAGATGGATGTCAGATGAGACTCTGAATATTGCAGTAGAGCACCGAGAAGCAAAAGCTAAAGGAAGAAACCAAAGAGCTAAACAGAAAATTTCAAAGGGCAACCTGGGATGACAAAGCGAGATACTATAATGAAATGTGCAGAGAACTGGAGTCAGAAAATCAAAAGGGCTGAACTCGCTCAGCATTTCTTAAGCTGAAGGATCTGAAAAAAAAATTCAAGTCATGGGTGGCAATACTTAAGTATACTTTGGGTAGAAAGTTAAATAATCTAGGAAGTATCAAGAAAAGATGGAAGGAATACACAGAGTAACTGTATCAGAAGGAATTGGCTGACACAGAAGAATTTCGTGAAATGACATATGAGCAAGAGCCTATGGTGATGAAGGAGGAAGTTTGAATTGCTCTGAAGGAATTGGCAAAAAACAAGGTTCCGGGAGTTGAAGGCATACCAGTTGACATATTTCAACAAACAGACATTGCCCTGGATAAGCTCACTAAGTTGTGCCAAGAAATCTGGAGGACAGCCACCTGATTGACTGGAAAAGATTGATATTTGTTCCCATTCCAAAGAAAGGTGGAGTGCGGAAATTATTGACAATATCATTAATATCCCATGCAAGCAAGATTCTGCTGAAAATTATCCAAAAACGTTTGGAAAAATATGCCAACATAGAACTGCCAGATGTCCAGGCTGAATTTAGAAGAGGTCGTGGTACTAGGGATATTATAGCTAATGTTCGATGGATCTTGGCAGAAAGCAAAGACTACAAGAAGAATATCTATCAGTGCTTCATTGACTATGTAAAGGCTTTTGACTGTGTGGATCACAGCAAGCTATGGCTGACTCTGAGAAGAATGGGAATCCCAGAACATTTGATTGTGCTAATGCGAAATCTATACTTGGACCAAGAGGCAGTTGTCAGAACAGAGCAAGGAGACACTACATGGTTCAAAATCAAGAAGGGGGTTCATCAGGGATGTATTCTGTCTCCATAGCTTTTCAATCTGTATGCAGAACAGATCATCCAAGACGCTGGGCTGTACAAGGAGGAATGTGGCATCAGGATTGGTGGAAAAGTCATCAATAACCTGCGTTATGCAGATGACACACACCTGCTTGCTGAAACTGAGGAGGACCTGAAGCGCTTGCTGCACAGGGTCAAGGACTGCAGCCTCCTATATGGATTGGAACTCAACATCAAGAAAACAAAGATTCTCACCACTGGGCCAATTGGCAGCATCAATATGGATGGTGAAGAGATTGAGATAGTTAACAGTTTTAGTTTACTTGGCTCCACAATCAACACTCTGGGTAACAGCAGCCAGGAAATCAAGAGATTAATTGCATTGGGAAAGTCAGCTATAAGGGACCTCTCAAGAGTACTGAAGAGCAATGACATCAGGCTGGAGACTAAGGTGCGCCTGATCTGGTCTATACTCTTCACAATTACATGCTATGCATCAGAGAGTTGGACTGTGAATAGGGATGATAGAAAGAGAATTGATGCCTTTGAGCTGTGGTGCTGGAGAAGAGTGCTGAGTGTACCATGGACTGCTAGGAGAACAAACAGTTTTGTCCTGGAGAAGGTGAAGCCGGAATGCTCCTTGGAGTCAAGAATTCTGAAACTTCGTCTGGCATACTTTGGACATGTTGCAAGGAGGGACTGATCCCTGGAGAGGGACATCATGTTTGGCAGAGTGGAGGGGCAGAGAAGGAGAGGAAGACTTTCGATGAGACAGATTGATTCTGTGACTGGAGTGGTGGGAATGAGTGCTTTTGAGATGGCTAGGTTGGCACAGAAAATAACGACGTTTAGAGCAAGCGACTTGATGGCACATAACAACAACAACAACAACAACAATGTTTGAGAATGATTGTATGAAACACAATGTAAATGAAGTGTAGAGTGAAATATAATGTATAAGAACTTTGTAAATAAACCAATAAAAAAACCACAAAAAACAAATAAAAATTGTATTGCTTTTCATATATTTATATTGTGTTTCATTCATTAATATTGGTTTTATGCAATCCCTCATTTACTTTGTGTTTCATAAATTCATGTACTCTGTATTTCATATAATTATCACTGATCTATTGATCTAAGCCTATTATGACTCCGTCTTTTAAGTCCTCCTTGAATCTTTCCCATTCGCTCTTGTCTCCCTTGAGCCAAGGCACTAAACTTTGCTGTCCTTGTAATTTCTAGCCTACCTCTTTTTCTACCCTATATCTCTTCCCTCTCCCCCATTTTGGACCTTTATACTCTCGTATACTGCTAATGGGATTTTAGAATGTTGCAACCACTCTGGAAGGCACTTTGACTTTTCTGCAAAAAGCTGAACATAGAAATCTCTTATGTTCCAGCTCTTGTACTGCTAGGAATGTACCCTGAGGAAATTGTAATTGAGACATGAATGGAGATATGTTAACCTATGTTCATAGCAGCATTATTCACAATAGCAAGAATTTGCAAATAACCCAAATGCCCATCAACAAACAAATGGATTGGGAACTTGTACATTCACACAGTGAAATACTGTGCAGCACTAAGGAATAATGATTTTGTAGAATTCTGTATAACATGGGATAGTTTAGAAAGCATTATGCTGAGTGAGCTGCCTGAATCTCATGAGGACAAATAATAGATAATAAAATTATTGTAGCCATTTTTTAAAATTCATCAGAAGTTTGCTAGCATGGGTCATTCGGTGATTTCTGCATTCTGTTTTATTTCATTCCTTTGAAATGGGCATGAATATGGATATTTTTCTGTCACTTGGCAGGTAAATATTGTCCTCATATTTTGACATAGACAAATAAGGAATTTAATCCATTTTTTGGCATAGTGATTTGGTGTATTTTTTTTCTTTTTTTAATGCTTATTTGCATCGTTCTCTTTTATGGCCATAGATTCCTTCATTATTGTAATCCAAAGTTTGAATTTCTTTTCAGCTCTTTCACCTTAAGAATGCCAATTGTTTCTCTTCCTCCCCTTATTATATTTTTTTTTGCTCACTTTTTTATTTTCTGCCACTCACTTTTTCTGTATCTGTTGTTTCTTTGGCAAAAAAGAACCATTATCAAGTAAGGGTACAAAAAAATACCTTATCAAGTTCACATTAGCAATAAATTCATTTATATGATTATTTCTTTCAGTTGTTATAAAAACAATGTGGATAATTCACATAACGACAGGTATAGAACAACTGAATGACTTGAGTAAGAAATCATAACAGCAAAACAAAAAAAGAAGTAACACAATTGCCCTATCTTTTGCTCTCTTACTACAGAAGCATAAAAATTTTATGGATTCCAGAATTTAGATTTAACCTGCGTGTTTAATATTTTGAATTTTCAGTCTTTTAAAAATATTTTATTGGTTTTCACATAATAATTCCTTTATATTATGTTTCAGTGATATGCATTGTGTTTTATACAATCTTTCACTTACATTGTGCTTCTTAAAATCATTCATGTCCGTGTTATTTTCCATTTCATTTGAGTTGTCAAAAATATACTCAGTGAACTGAGTTACTTCTGGAAATAACTTCATGTGAAAATAGCTTGCACGTAAAAATACAAAGAATTCTTTTGAAGGAGAAAAATACTTTTACTGTTGAAAGTCATTAAGGAACTTTGACTATATAAAATATCATATAAGCTGTTAAGCATAACTATACTCTCATTCAAAATTCTCAGTGTTGGAAACTTAGTCTACTAATGGACAAAGTTACAGTTACAGTTGAACTTTAAAAGAAACTTCATAAAGACAGCCCTCTAGAGTCCTCGGTTAAAATATAAAAATCGGCCAGCGGCTTCCCTCTTTCCCCAGTTGTGTGAAGGTCTCACATCAGCAGGCAGAACAGAATGAGTGAAGTGAGTGACAGCCAAACAGTGACTAACTGACCTAAGGTCGCAAGTCTAATCCCTCTGTGGATGAATTGGCTCTCACACAGGAAAAACAAAACAGAAAATATCTAACAAAACAAGACATTCCACCAGTTCAGACAATATCACTGAATTCATTCCAGCCTCTCACAGGCATGGGTCATCTGTTACAAGGGGAACTGGGTGAAGGAGCATAGCATGTCCCCTGGGAAGTGACTCAAGGAGCAGCTGGGCAGTGGATACAAGGCCTGGAATAGTAACCTTGCTTATAGACTGTCTTCATTATCTAGTGCCACTGTCAAAGAGATACCTCAAATGGATGACTTGACCTTAACAAACAGAAATTTATTTTCTCACAGTTGAGACTAGGTGAACATCTCGTGTACTGGCTCTTGGAGAAAGCTTTATCTCTTTCGTGTATCTAGAGAAGATTTTAAATCTTCTGAGCTTCTGCTCCTGGACATTCCCATGGAAACTTCCACATGGATTAGCGTCTCTGGCACTGTTCTGCACTATATCTAGAAGATTCTCATGCTGGGACCCGAGATCTCAAGAATGTGCTGCACTCTATGTGTAAAACAAATTTGGTTGTGGCAACATTAAAGGAAGACCTCTCTTTTGAAGTTAAGATGTTTTTTAAAGAAAGTTTGCTTTATATCATTTATCTGGCAACATATACAAAAATACTCATCTGCACACTCATTAGTGTCTACCCTATATGATCTTTGAGGGAAGACTTGATGGTCATTTTGCATACTGTTAATTAATTATGTTGCTAGTCCATGTCTCTTTAAAACAAACACACAAACAAACAAACAGAATGTCCTTCACTCTCAGTTTTTCTTTCTTGAGAGTACTGAGGTCTCTCTTCTGCCCTCTCTCTTCTTTTACAGATCACATGCCAGAGGAGCTGCCCCTTATTTTGGATTATTTCTGTTACTTGAGTGAGAACTTGGTGTCTTCCCTGATTCCCTTTACAAATGATTAACTGATAGCATCAGGTTATGCCATAGGGGATGATGGCACTATTAAATAATTTCCAGACTGCTGAGAATCATAGTCCAGCCACGTTGACATATATTTTGGGGGACATAATTTATGACAGAGTGAAGTGCATTTGCAACATAGACACAGGAGAAGATTCCAGTCCTCTTGAAAAGATAAGTATCGGGAGTGACAGATATTATGATGACCAAAAGTTTGTGTTCATTGCATTGAGCTTATTATTAGTGCTGGTTAGGTAAAATTTGCATACATAAAATTCATGACATTACATCAAGTTTTTTAGTGGCTTAATTATATTTCATTTTCAAAGTTCATATGCAGTGTGTTTCACACTATCCTTCATTCACATAATGCTTTATGCAATCATTCCCATTCATTAGTTTCATAAAATTAAGTATTATTGACCCCTGCCCACAATTACCCTGCCTTTCCAGATCCACATTAAATCTTTCCCATTTCCTTTATGCATCCCATACCTACCAAATTGTGCTACTCTGTGATTTTTCACCTGCCCATCCTCATCCCTCTGCTCGCACCTCTTCCTTCCCGGGAGTCCCCGTACACATTTTACCAGTTAGCCTTTTTTTTTACTAATGGTCTACTACTGATACTAATACTCTTCTTTTTAGTATTTATTCTTATGAGACTGACTTAGTTCACTCAGCATAATACTTTCCAGTCTCTTCCAAGATTTGTAGTACTTTTTTAAATTGTTGCTTTTGAGTGCAGCATAGTATTTCATTGTGTGAGTATACAACAGTTTTTCAATCTCTTTGACTGTGGTTAGACATTTAGGGCTATTTACATGTTCTTGTGATGGTGCACAGTGCTACTACAGACGTTGGTGTACAAATCTCCATTTGTGTCTTGGTTCTACTTTCCTTGGGGTTTATTCCTACGTGTGGAATAGCTGAGTCATATGGAATTTCTATGTTGAGCTTTTTGAGGACATGATAAACTACCTTCCAGAGTAGTTGCACCATTTCACAATCCCATGAATAGTGCATGAGAGTTCAATCTCTCCACATCCTCTCCAAAATTTATTGCTTGCTGCCCTTTTAAACGTTGCCACTGCTCCTGGTGTGAGATGGTACCTCATTGTGATTTTGATTTGCATCTCTCTTATTACCAGTGATTTCGAGCATTTCTTCATGTGTCTTTTTGCCATCTGAATATCTTCCTCTGTGAAAAGTCTTTCCATGTCTTTTGCCCATTTTGTAATTGGGTTATCAGTCTATTTTTCAGGAGGCCCTGTAGTATTCTGTTAACTTTTCTTATGAGATCCTTGACTGAGGTGGTATTGCCAAATGTTTGTTCCCAGTCTGTAAGTTTTCTTTTCACCAAGTTGGTAAAAGTGTCTGTTTTTTTAAAATAAATTTTATTTTAATTGTGACTTTAATGAACATTTACAGAGAAGTTAGATTTTCATCCATTCATTGTTGCACATTTTACACTTTCTCCCTGTTTCCCCACCCCCCATTCACTTTTTAAAAAATATTTATTCATTGTTGCACAATTACCTACCTCCCCCTACTCTAGATCCTCTTCACAAAGATATATTTTCTATTCTTGGCTGTTGTTATATGTATATTATAAGAGTAGATAGATAATGACAATTGTGTTGGAACATATGGAAGAAAGTAATATATGATTAGGCATTATATGTACAAATTTTTTTATGCATGCAGGGATTTAATCTTTAGAAGATCCTATCTATCTAGTTTTCCTCTCATGGTTGTAGATTTCTGGTTGTATCTGTTAGCCTCGGTATGTCATAGGTAAGGCCTTCTAAGCTTGTTGCAGTCTTAATATGAAAAATACAACAAAAAGGTTGAAATTAAGCAAAATTAAAAAAATCCAGAAAACTGTTGATAACTAATTCAGTAACTGGTAATTTTTTCTTTTCAATAGTTACTTAAAGAGGAGATGATTTAATTTGTAACATGGAACCTTCAAAATTTAGGTAGAATAACTTGCAAAAGCATAGAAACAGGATCCTCTTATAATCCAATCTTAGCTACACTCTCATGTTTATTAATATAATTGAATTAACCTAGTTATATTATTTGCAAATTGCTCTTCAAGATACTAAAGAGTTGAATAGAAGATTTCAAAAGGCAGCACGGGATGACAAAGCAAAATATTACAATGAAATGTGCAAGGAGTTGGAGTCGGAAAATCAAAAGGGCCGAACTCGCTCAGCATATCTTAAGCTCAAGGAACTGAAGAACAAATTCAAACCTCAAGTTGCTATAATCAAGGATACTTTCGGCAGAACGTTAAATGATCCCGGAAGTATTAAAAAAAGATAGAAGGAATATACTGAGTCACTGTATCGAAAGGAATTGGAAGACACAGAAGAATTTCATGAAACAACATATGAGCAAGAGCCTATGGTGATGAAAGAAGAAGTTCAGGCTGCTTTGAAGGACATGGCCAAAAATAAGGCTCCAGGAATAGATGGTATACCAATTGATATATTTCAGTTAACAGATGCTGCCCTGGACGTGCTCACCAAGTTGTGCCAAGAAATCTGGAGAACGACCACTTGGCCAACTGACTGGAAGAGATCGATATTTGTTCCTATCCCAAAGAAAGGCGACCCAACTGAATGTGGAAACTACAGAACAATTTCACTGATTTCACATGCAAGCAAGATTTTACTGAAAATTATCCCAAAACGACTGGAACAGCACATCAACAGAGAACTACCAGAAGTCCAGGCTGGTTTCAGAAGGGGTCGTGGCACTAGAGATATTGTAGCTGATGTTAGATGGATCTTGGCTGAAAGCAGGGAATACCAGAGGAATGTCTATCTGTACTTCATTGACTACGCAAAGGCATTTGACTGTGTAGATCATAACAAACTGTGGCAGACTCTGAGAAGAATGGGAATCCCAGAACACTTGATCGTTCTAATGCGAAACTTATACTTGGACCAGGAGGCAGTCGTCAGAACAGAGCAAGGGAACACTGCATGGTTCAAAATTGGGAAGGGCGTACGCCAGGGATGCATCCTATCTCCATACCTCTTCACCTATATGCAGAACAGATTATCCGGGAGGCTGGGCTCTGTGAGGAGAAATGTGGGGTCAGGATTGGTGGACGATTTATCAACAATCTGCGTTATGCAGATGACACAACCCTGCTTGCTGAAACTGAGGAGGACCTGAAGCACCTGCTGCAGAGTGTCAAGGACTGCAGCCTGCAATATGGATTGAGGCTCAATGTCAAGAAGACAAAGATTCTCACCACTGGACCAATCGGCAGCATCAGGATGGATGGTGAAGAGATTGAGATTGTACAAAGCTTTAGTCTGCTTGGCTCCATAGTCAACAGTCTTGGCACCAGCAGCCAGGAAATTAAAAGGCGCATTGCCATGGGAAAGTCTGCTGTTAGGGACCTCTCCAAAGTGCTGAAGAGCAGTGGTGTCTCTCTGGAGACTAAGGTGCGTCTGATACAGGCCATAGTCTTCGCAATCACCTGTTATGCATCAGAGAGTTGGACAATGACCAAGGAGGATAGAAGGAGAACTGATGCCTTTGAGCTGTGGTGCTGGAGAAGAGTACTGAGAATACCATGGACTGCTAGGAAAACAAATAGATTTACCTGGAGAGGGTTAAACCGGGTGGCTCCTTGGAGGCAAGGATTCTGAGGCTCCGTCTAACTTACTTCGGACATGTAGTGAGGAGAGACCGGTCCTTGGAGAGGGACATCATGCTTGGGAGGGTAGAGGGACAGCTCAGAAGAGGAAGGCCCTCTATGAGGTGGATTGATTCAGTGATTGGGATAATTGGGATGGTAGTATCAAAGACAGTGCGATTGGCACAGGACAGAGTGGAGTTTAGGGCTGTTGTACATAGGGTCGCTATGAGTCGCAGGCGACTCGACGGCACATAACAACAACAACAACAACAACAACAAAATCTACCTGCTTCTGCTTCTCTGTGTTCCAGTTTTTCTTTCTTTTGTACCTCACTTCATTATGTTTTGAAAGTAGAGTTTGCATCTTACTTAGCTTTGTGAGCATAAAAGTTGTAGAATTTGTAATTAATTCTGTTTGTTCATTTGAATACATTGCTAAATACAATAAACTTAATGAGACATTGATATCATCTATCACTAGCCATTCTCCTACAATAAAGTACAAAGGAAGAGGCAGAGTCTGCATGGGGACAGCATAGATAATACTTTTGTTCGTACTAGTGAACATCAGCTCCCTCAGCAGACATGAAACTATAATAGGGGACAACATATGCCTGCTGGGATCTTTTAGATTCCTCCAAGATTTGAAGGTGAGCTTGACCCTCAGGCTTCTGGGAGATGTAATTATTCATACCTGCCACACGCATTGTACCTCTGAGCTCTGATCTTCTGCCCCCATGCCTTATGCTTTTATAAAAAAATGATGGTGGGAATCTTGATAGCTCAATATAGATTT
This sequence comes from Elephantulus edwardii, assembly GCF_000299155.1. Taxonomy (NCBI): domain Eukaryota; kingdom Metazoa; phylum Chordata; class Mammalia; order Macroscelidea; family Macroscelididae; genus Elephantulus; species Elephantulus edwardii. Next base: position 3,416,224 of record NW_006400005.1, read on the forward strand.
CTTAATCTGTAGCAGTAGTAAAATTGCATGTGTGTTTTTTCACTTCTTTTCATTCTTAGAAGAAAAATACCAATGTACAGTATATGTAAAATACATAGCATATACATAACATGTATACATGAGTAAAAATTAACATGATTTTCTTAATTATAAACTAACACATTGTTGTGTTAGTAATGTAAAAATTTTAGAATCATTTGTTTTATTAAACTGTAACTGAAATTATGTGCTGCTGAGTCACCTGCGACTCACAGTGACCCTATGTACAATATCTCTGACCCCTGCCCTATCCTGAACTAATTTCACTCTCTCTGACTTATGTACCATTACCCCCAGTCACTGAGCTAGTCCTCTCATATAGGGTCTTTCTCTCTGTAACTGTTCCTCCACCCTTCCATAGATGATGTCCTTCTTCAAGGCCTGACCCTCCTGGCCATGTGCGTCAAGTATGTGAGATAGAGCTTCAAAATACTTACCTCTGAGGAGCAGCTTGATTTTACTGTCTCCAGGACAGACCTGTTTGTTCTCTTGACAATCCACAGTATGTTAAACACTCTTCACTAGCACCACAACTCAAAGACATTGATTCTTCTTTTCTCATCTTTAGTCATTGTACAAGTCTTTGATGTGTGGCAAGAAGTTGCAAAGATCATGGCCTGGGTCAGGTATACCTTTATTTCCAGACTGACATCATTGTTCTGCAGGACTCTTGGGAGGTCTCTGACAGCAGATTTTTCCAGTACAATTGTCTTTTGTTTTCCTGACTGCTGGTACCAAAAGTGCTAATTGTGAAGCCAAACTAGCTGTAATTTTTAACAATATCAAACTCTTTTCTGACTATCATGATGCTACCAATTGGTCCAGTGATGAGAATCTTTGTTTTCTTAATGTTGAATTTCAGTCCATATTGAAGACTGAAGCAAATACCTTATGGCCTCCTCAGTTTCAGCAAGCAATTTTGTGCCATCTACAAAGTTCATTAAATTAATTATTGTTGTTTTTATGTGCTTTTGAGTCAAGTATGACTCACAGCTACTTTAAGAACAATGGATCTATCCTGTGACATCCTCACACTTTCTGACACATTAGAGCCCATTGTGACAGTCACTGTATCAATCCACCTGATTGAGAGTCCTCCTCTTCTTGATGGCCCTCTCCAAGGGTATAGTCCTTCCTAGCAACATGTCCAAAGTATGTGAGGTTAAGCCTCATCATCTTTGCCTCCAGAGAATACACAGGCTACACCCTCTCCAAAGCATACTTGGTTTTTTGATGTTCATTGCTCTTCTCCAACACCACAACTTATTTCTTCTTCTGTCATCTCTATTCATTGTCCAGTTCTCAAATGCATAGCAAGTGATAGATAAAACTATGGCCTGAATAAAAAGTTGGTCCTCAAACTGACATCATTATTCATCAATAACTTGGAGAGATCCCTAACTGCAGACTTTCCCAGTGCAATGTATCTACTTATTTTGACTACTGGTAGCAAGAATGTTAATTGTGGATCCAAGTGTGATGAAGTTGTTGACAGTTTCAGTCTTTTCTCCATCCCTCATGATGTTGCCTGTTGGTCCATTGATAAGAATATTTGTTTTCTTAACATTAAGGTGCAATCCATATTGAAGGCTACATTCCTTTATCTCCTTCAACAAATGCTTCAAGTACTCCTTACTTTCAGAAAGCAAGGTTGTGCCATCTGCATAATGCAGGTTATTGATGAGTCTCCCTCTGATCCTGATGCCACATTCCTCTTCATAGAGTCCAGATTCTTGAATAATTAGCTCAGCATACAGATTAAAAAGGTATGGAGAGAGAATACAATCCTAATACACTCACTTCTTGATTTTAAACCATACAGTGTTCCCCTGCTCTGTACACAGAATAGCCTCCTGGTCCAGGTATAGGTTTTGCACCAGCAAAATTAAGTGCTTTGGACTCCCATTCTTCTCAATGTCAGTCACAGTTTGTTATGATCCACAGAGTCAAATGCCTTTTCATAGTCAATAAAGCATAAATACACATTCTTTTGGTATTCTCTACTTTCAGCCAGGATCCATCAGACATTCACATTGGTCTCACTGGTGCGACAGCCTGTTCTAAATCCTACTTGAACTAGTCGCAGAACATAAATTGGCTTATCAGTTCATGGAAGTATAAACTCAAAAATCAGTAAGTTCTAAGAGAGTCATAGTTTCAGTACACTTGGCATAATAGATTTGAAACTAACATTTTCCCCTTTACCTATACTATGATTGTATTTGACTTGTATCATTTATGTAGTTCTCCACCATAGCCTCAATAATAAAAAATATTTGAAGTTGAAATATATAGTACTGGTTCTTATTTAGAAACCAATTTATAAACCTTGTCATTTATGAAATGTTTCTGAACAAAACTCCTAGTGTTTTTGGAAGGATTAAAGTGAAAGAGGGTCTTGTATTGAGCAATTTGCCCATTTTTGACCTGCCATTTACAATTGCTCTGCAGTTGACCCCTTCATCCTATTTTGAGTTCCCAGATGAAAAGACAGTTTCCCTTCAAGTGGCAGTTGCTAAGGGTAACTGGTACTGATGCCAAAAGTTGAATATTCTAACTCCTTAATATAATGTCTACTTTGTGTGCTAAATAAAGAGCTACATTTCAGAGAAGGAAGTCATATAACTGTGAAATATCAGAAGAGAAATGAAAATATTTGAATGAAAGAAATCAGGACAATAATTATTATCAGCATTTTTGAGGCTAACTGCTTGGCAATTTGGATCAATGACTTCCTCTCCTGGGCACTCTGCTTCCCACTTATCTTAGCTAGCATAGTGTCATTCACTGGAAAAGACTTTCTGTCTTGACAAAAATGTATGCCATGTAGTTTTTAGTGAATTTTTAACAAGTGGAAGTGAAGTTTTGATAAAAACAAAGCAAAGGGAAGTATTTGTCACTTTTTTTAAACCTTGGCTCTTCATGCACAAAAACTCTCAAGGAGCTCTGGTAGTCTAGTGGGTAAAGAGTTGCACTACTAACCCAAAGGCGTATGGCTTGCATCCACCAACTGTTTCAGTGAAGGATAAGCAATGTCCTCCAATGAGATTTTAATCTTTCAAAACCCATTGCAGGGCCAGCTATGAATTGGTTCTGACTTGACAGCAGTGAGTTGAGTTTTGTTGTCTTTGTGCCCAAATATATTTTGGTAGCAAAATTGCCCTACTGGTTGAGCATATATTATTTGGAAAACTAACAGTATATAGAGGCAGTTCAGTTCTGTATAATTCCATTTCAACAATAGAGAATTTTAGAAATATATTCATTTAGTGAGATATTTCAGAGGATGAATATAATAGCATACATAACTTTTTTGGGAGAAAAGGTGCTATTTTAATATAGACATCTGGGAACATTGTTGTTTCAATGGTAGAATTTTCATCTTCCATGTAAGAGATCTGAGTTTGATTACTGGTCTTTATACTTCATGTGCAGCTGGTACCCTTCTGTCCATTGCGGATGGTGTGTTGCTCTGATGTTGAATAGGTTTCCATGCACTTTCCAGACTAAGACTGACTAGAAAGAAAGACATGAAAATTAACTTCTAAAAATAAGCTAAGTAAAACTCTGAATGTCACAGTGGTCTAATCCATAACTTATGATAGGATCAAGACCAGGCAGCATTATTGTATGTGTGGTCACCATGAGCAAGGCACCAACCTAAAAGTAGCTAACAGTAAGCATAATAATGTGATTGAAAATGTTGTTGATATGTTGTTGATTGCCATCAAGTCAAGCACGACTCATAGTGACCCTGTGAGCAAAAGACTTGAAGCCTTTCCATAACTATTGTTGTTTCTCAAAGTTCATAGAGTTTCCATAGGCATGTTGTTTAGAAAGTGGATGCCACTCCTGCTTCCAAACCTGTCTTAAACTGAGAGCTCCACCAAACACTGTCCACCATGGGTAACCATTATGGCATTTGACACCCCAGTGGCTCAAGGTTCAGCATCACAGCAACTCCATGTTACCTCAGTATAGCAAATGGACAGAAAAGTGTTGTATCGCTTAGAAGAATGTTCCTCCAATATATAATAACAACTGACATTTAAATACAAAGACCCTCCATGACATCTTGTTGACTCTAAACAAGAGGCTTAAATAAAATCAATCAATATAATATGTTGAAAATACCTAAAGTAAAATTCTTGATTGTGTGCTAGGTATTGCTGCTCTTGAAGGATGAATCTTAGCCCTTCATTGGCAATCTCTTGGTGCCTGATAGTGTGCTTGTTTACAAGAGGCTCACAGACTATTAGGAAAATGGACATACAATCAGGTAATTACAGTTTGATATATCTTGAGTTATAATCAAGTCATAAACTAGATACGAAAACACTGAGGAATAAATATAGTCACCATGTAAGACTTAGCTTTCAGGATGAGTACAGGTTTGCTGGATATGAGTGAGAGACATTGTATTACAGCAGTTTTACTTTGATTGTCAAGCTTACTCTTGATGATTTGCTGTTTCCTTACTTATCTCTTTCCTACTTTGTACCTCTGAAGAAAACTCAATGGTTAAAGATGATAAATCACTAGAGAAATATTCTTCCTTCTGTAGGCGAATTCTAGGCTATGATTTAATTTATATACAAATCTATAAATGATTGTAAAACCCAATGAACATGAAACACAATGAATGTGAATATATAAAAAATGTAAATAAATGAAACACAAGGCAAGCAAATGGTATTATGAAAAATCAATAAAAAAATTTCTATATGAACATTGTTTGTTTGAATTTTATAAGTTGATGAAGAGAATAAATAAATCTCTGGTCACAGCTAGCGACCAGAAAGGGCTCTTCAGGACAGCATTAACTGTGTTCTAGACTTTTCTGACTTCAAATGAATCTTTTTACTTGCTCCTCAGTATTTATGTCCTGATGTTCTTGACCCTGGAAATACAGCCAATACACAAAGTTATGAAGGGGAACAAATAAAGTGCTACCATAGTATATTGTATTGCATGTGACACTCAGCAGTGTCAGAAAAGTATTTAGCAGTAAAAAAAAAATAGGACAATGTTCTCCAGGCAGAGGATTTATGAATTTTTTTCAGCATGAGAAGGCATATATGATAATATTTTATAAGAAAATCGTTCATGTTGCAATATGGAGAACGGGTTTGAATTTTTAGGAGAGCAATTGAGAATTAAATACCAGCAACAGATTGAGTAGGATGAAAGTTAAAATGATACCATGTTCATTGTAATCAATTGATTCTTTGATTCTGACTCATAGCAACCCCTATAAAATAAAGTAGAACTGCACCCTTTGGATTTTCAAGGCTATAGTTTTTTTTAAATTTTTTTAATTTTATTTTACTATTTTTTTGTGTGTGTACCATCAAATTGGATCTGACTGGTACAGGAGGAGATTGCCCCTCCTTCTCCAGCAGAGCATCTGGTGGATTCACACCACATACCTCTGGAACTGCAGTGTTGCTTCTTGTCACTAGGCCACCAGAGCTCCCATAAAGCTATAGTTCTTTATATAAGCAGACTGTCTTGTTTCTCTTCTTCTGGTGGATTCAAACAATAGTCTTTCCATTTGTTTAGCAATGGCTGAGTCACTATGCCAATGGACCTCCTTAAAATGGTGCTATTGGACTTGTCAATTAGAAAGATATTTGAGGTTTAGTGACCGTTAAGTTCATTTCATAAGGTCTCATTTGTAAGGGGGAAAAAATCTAGTACTAGAGTAAAGGATTTTCTAGAGGACAGAAAGAAGAGAAAATGAAATGGAGTAAAAGCTTCTCTTTGCAGTGGGGAAGAAAAGAAAGATAGTAGGAGAATGAAACTAATGATATGGTAGTAAAGGAAGCCCTAGTCATAAATCATATGACTGACTTTTAGTGGTTATTTAAGTCATCACACTATAGCCCAGGAGTCCACCTAACCTATTGAAGAGATGTGGTTATTTTAATTGCCTATATTGAATCTCATTATGAACTAATAAGCAGAAGTATTATAGCTAGCACCCTACTGATTTAATTTAGAAGGACATTTTTATTAGCTGTTTATAAGAACTCTCTTTCAACCCTTTTCAAAAACCATAGTTATTTCACAAATTATTCTCAGTTTTGAAAGTAAAACTGCTGTAATGAAGAAAGAAATACAACCTCAGAGTTTTTAGGTTCTGATAGCTTCAGCCTCCATATTTCCCTTTTATTATTTATTTTCATCATTAGGTTAAACTTGTAGCTTTAATTTCTTCTATGAGGTCTTTGCATGTGATTGTCAGCTGCCATCTGCCCAATAAGATCTAGCACAATTGCATTCCAGTCTAATACATTTTAAGGGTCAGGGTCACTGCGTTTGTGGACAGTTATTATCTGTTCTTTTAATTTAATAAAAATGTGGAACATTGAGTTCTTTTCTGATAGTTGTTATTTTTACTATTTCACAATATTTCATTTCCATGAGAATGAATTTACTGTAAATATTCTGGTATTCCACGCTGGTACTCCTTAGGTGGTGCTCCTATACTGTGAATCTCAGGGAGCACCTTGTATGATTGTATTAGTATATACAGTCCCTTGTATGCTGTAGTAGTACAGGAGGACTTAGCCTAATCTCTAAGTAAACTGAATGACTGATAGTTTCTGCTACTTTTGTCTGAATGTTTTCTTTATCTTTCTTTTTTTAATTTTATTTTTTTAATAATTTTA
>NW_006400005.1:3423636-3436019 GCF_000299155.1 Elephantulus edwardii
GATATCTCATAGTTATTTTGATTTGCATCTCTCTTAGAGCTAGGGATTTTGAACATTTCTTCATGTGCTTGTTGGCCATCTGAATGTCTTCTTTGGTGTTCTTGATCTTTCATTGTGTCTATCCTGTCTTCTCATGGATTGAGAGATGCAGAAAGATTGTATAGGAGAGTTGGGAGAAAAAGCACTGTCCAAGGAATAAAGAATCTTGGACTCTACATCTAACATGGGGACATGTTAATTGTCACCAGACCTGGGCAAGTCTGTCATGTTCATTGAGTCTAAATGTCTTCATCCACAAAGTAAAAGTTGTTGTTACCTGACCACATCACCCAGTTACTAGAATAGTAAAGGAGAGAACATCTGATTGAATGATCTGTAAAAGTATGTTGTTGCCATTAATTTGTGGTAGTTGTTGTGTGTCATCAAGTTGGAACTGACTCAGATGACCCTCCAGCAGGTTTTCAGAGGCTGTAAGACAAATATTCTTTACATATTTGTAGATATAACTGTCACTCTTGCTAATAAAATATTACATGTCTTTATTTCATTACTTAGGTATGATCACAAAAGAATATTGTTTCTAACTAAGCTTGTTGTTGTTGTGTATTGTGGAGTCAGAACCAACTCGTTGCTGACTCTTCAGCAGGTTTTCAGAGACAGTTAATTGTATGGGAGATTTCCAATCCTTCTCCTTCGGAGCAGCTGGTGGCCTCAAACTGTGTGCCTTTGGGATTGCAGCACAACTTCTTGCCACTAACTAATTTATTTTTATTATGAATGCTTTATTCTCAGAGAAAAGTACAGAAAATAACAGACATTCCTGAGCTTCTTCTTGTATACAAACAGTGCTACCATCTTGCCATATTTTTTTTTCAGATTTTTGTTATCAAAAAGCACATCTACCGATCCTAAAAAAGGCTTGCCCTCCATGCCTTTCTCACTTTTCTCTCTCCAAATATTATCATTACTCTTAAGATGGTGTGTATCTGTTCCATATTTTTGTACTTTTACTACAGGTGAATCTTTCTATATACTATAATAAATATATACTTAGATGGTTTCATTTAACTCAAAAGAATGTTTTAAAGGTTTTATTACTGACAATATATATCCTTTTGTAGGAAACTAGATCCTAAAACTATTTGGTTGGCACTAGTGAATAAATTTGAGAACATTTCCTATACTAGGGCCCAACAATTTCATGTGTAGATTTATCTTACAAGACTCACATTCATACAAAGACAAGTGTAAGATAGTTCATAAAAAATGATTTTAATGGTGAAGACATTGACATAATCTAGAAATCACTATCTGTCCTTTAATGGACACGTAGCTTACCCTACAGCACATAGATATTCTCCTCCAGTATGATTCACAGCTTCAGATAACTAATGGAGGGTCAACTACGACTTGTTTCTGACTTGACAGCAATAATTAGTGAGTGGATGATGCAGCTGATAAGGAATCCTCATGATACAGTAGTTCAGTACTCAGCTGCTAAATGCAAAGTGAGAAGTTGAACCCATATGGCAGCTCTGTGAGAGAAACACCTAACAATTTTTACTCAAAAGGTTCCTGCCAAAAAGAAAAGCAATCCATGAGGCACATCCATATCCTCTGTCACATAGTCACTAAGAGTTGCAGTTGACTTGAAGATATCCAAAAGCAACATACAGTAGATTGAATCACTATGTACTACAAATGGTTAAGTGCTTGACTACCAGTCAGAAGGCTGGCAGTTCATACTCACTGAGAAAAACTTTGGAAATAAGTCATGGTGTTCAACTTTCCAAAGATCACAGCCTTGAAAATATTGCTGGAACTGTTCTGCTTTGCACACATGGAGTCACCATTAATCAGAATTCAATGATAGCTAACAATAGCATTAATACAGCAGGTAAAGTAATAAGCATTTTTATAAAAAAAAAGTAGTAATATCAGGAAATCAACAAACTATTAAGTACTTATAAATTTGCAAAAAATTAGGAAAATCCAAGTTTCAATAACTTTTAAAGATTGAACACATTATAAAGCAGGCTATACAATCTTATATTCCATTTCACCATGATTTTACCACAATTTGTTTCTCTCTTAAACCAATACATTGGGATTACATGAAATAATTGCAGAGAAAAACCAAATTATCTTGACAAAAGATGTTATTATTGTTAGGCCCCATTGAGTTGGAGCTAACTCTGGGAATTTGAACAGCTCTTTATGATCGCAGTGCAAACTCTTCACCACTAACCAACCCAGAAGTCTAAAAAGAAATACCAGTTAAAAAAGGCAAGGTCCGCCTTGCAATTTACGCTCAAACATTTTTATGCAGGCTGGTTGGCAACTCTTTATTCTATATCTTAGTGAATCACAGTTCAAGAAGGCCTTTAAACTAATGTTATTTGTGGAGTTGGCTGCTTTAAGAAAATCTAATGTTAAAAAATATGAAATTAAGACACAATAAACTGATAATTTCTCCAAACAGAAGTATACTTGGATTTACAATTGTAAACACTTTTTCACAAGAACACTGACAGTATCAGAAATATGACTTACTGTAGAAGATTGATTTTTTCCTAGAGTTTCAGGTAGACATCTATTGAAGAAAGAAGTGTATCTACAGTTTGAAAGGTAGCAATTTTAAATACTAATAAATGATTGCCACTTCAGTACAAGATATTAGTAATAATAGTGGTAAACTCTCTTGAAGATGAGGCTAGCCAGCTTGTTGTTTGCCCTTCCTAAGCCTGATATCTGCAATCGTGATTTTATTTTCAGTTTCTATATTTTGACATCTTTATCACTGTAAAACTGAGATCATGCTCTTTTAAATCATTCTGTAACACTAATATAAATCAGATAGTCATTACAGTCAAGCAGGGTTTAGTTCTAAGGTGTCATTCTACTTTAATAATTCATGTAGTGACCTCTTCCCTGTGGGAGAAAATGTTGGAAAATAGCCAATCCTGCAGCTTTGTTAGGATGATTGTTTCAGTCATCATCCTCTACTTACTTATATTCAATATTTACCTCTTGGGCTTTTCTGGATAGCATTTGTAATGTGGAAGGAACAAGTGAGATTGTAGGAGAGGGAAGAAGGGCCATGTAAAATTATTATAGAATCATGTAACTCATGGTGGCTCAGAGTTATTTTTTCAGCTTCTGCTGAAGTTCAGAATACAGATTCTAGGTTTATTCCTGAAAGAGCATTCTAATTTAAACTATATGCAAATAAAGCAGATGAGGTTGGTCAAACTAATTGTTACCCAAGATGAATTTCAGAATTGGAAAATTTAGAGAAATAAATAAAAAAAATAAAAGATTTCATCAGGCTTGTGTGAGAATGGAACAAATCAGGGTTGATGAAGAAACATTTGATGCTAAAAGGCAAGGGGAATACATAAAGAGAACAAGGGGAATACATAAAGAGAACAAAATTGGAATTTAAAGACATACATCTGGTCATCGCGGTACATAGATGTTTTCACTGGGAACCATCTAGTCAGTCGTGACTCTAACCTGCTACTTGACAAAACAAAAATACCTTAAAATTTATGTGGTTTCCACTCACTGTGCAATCAAATGGTTATTTTCAGAATGAATTTATTCTTTGTCTTGTTGTTGTTTGCTGTTGAGTGGGAACCAAGCCACCCTCTGGTGTATTTTCAGAGGCAGTAAATGGCATAGGCAGAGCAGCTGGTGGCCTGGAACTGTGTGCCTTTGGGATTGCAGCACAGCTTCTTGCCATTAGGTCACCCTAAAAGTAATGTACTCACCCATTTATGTTCTGATTTATCGTATAATTATTACATAATGAATCAGTTATTACCAAAAGAAAAAAATAAAAATGTTAGTTTATTAGAGAAATGTTAGTTTATTTGTAGAAATCAAAGTTGTCACTTCCCCTAAACTTGGGGTCATTTCCTTTCCCCCCAGGTTTTATAGTAACCTATCAATTATGAATGTGCCATTATGTCAGAATCTACCCATAGCTGGCCCTCTATTATTGTTGGGTACTGTCAAGTAGGAAGAGATGCTTTGTGGAACCTCTCACAGGTTTTCAGAGGCAATAAATCCCATAGGAGGAGACTGCCTACCTTTCTCCCACAGAGCAGCTGGTGGATTCGAACTGTATACCTTTGAGATGACAGCACAGTTTCTTACCACTAAGCCACCAGAGCTCCCTAGCTGACCTTCTTTTAGGCTATAATGATGCAGATGAGTTACTCCTGCTTGTCTTTATCTTTTGGAGCAACTGGTCGATTTGAACTGCCAGACAGGCATGGCCTATGGGTTAGAAGAGCCCCTTCCTACTGACTTCCTAGCAAGTCTCTGCTATAAGTAAGTATTACTTAAAAGAAAGATATGTCTCTTACTGGAAGTGTTAGAAGGTGCTCCTTTTAACACTGTTTCGGCTAAAGCTTATGAATAAGGATGACTCTGGAAGGACTAGAGGTGTGATGGCCTAAACTCTGGGTCTTCTAGATCAGTAAAAGATTAGTGTCTAAATTCTGACAAACTGCATTTTTAAAATGAACAGATTGCTGCAGTGGTCAAAAGGGAATTGAAACAATTCCTTTGTTCCTTTGTTTAGGTCAGCTGAATAAAATCTTGCTTGGCTTTTTTCTTGACCCCTAAAACTTACTATTTAGATTAGAACTTTTTTTAAATTGTGAAAGTGAAATATCCTACTTGGTGGTTTATATTTTCAAGTTAATTAGAAAAAAATGTGATCTTCATGGTGATCTAAATTTAAAACTGAAGAGCAAACACTAGCTCTGTTATGCTACAGATTTTATAATTTAATGAATTAAAGTTTTATTTGCTATATAATCCTTTCCACATTGGTTTTGAATTTTAACCCTGTGCTTGGTTCATGTTGAGATGAGATGACTAATAAGAACTGTGGTTAATTGAACATTTAGCAGAATATATACTAAGTACACTTACAGTGGAATATTCCTTCCCATTACTTAGACTATTAGATTAAATTTCTGTGACCAAAACAGTTAGCATTATTGGATCTGTGTTTGAGGCATTGTGCATCATGTTTAGTTTTTCATTCCTGTGTTATTGTTCTTTATTTCTGCTTCTTCCTCTAGAAGATGCAAATAACTAGATCTATTTCAAAGACTTGTTAAAGATTATTTATATAAATCTCTTAGAGTAGAACAATAGAAACTAAATACCCAATTAATATAAGATCTGAACATCATCACTTTTTCTTTACATTTCTTACTGGGATCTGAGTGATTTTACAAAGGATGTCTTACAATCAATCATTCATGCATATTTTGTTCCATAAGGTAATTATAATTCTTAGTGTCAGATCATCCATTCATCCCACATTGTTGTTTCTTTCACCCATCTTAGTGTTTATTGACTATCATTTTTTTTACTTCCCACCTCTCCCCCACTGTTAACCATCTTAGAATGATTGTCTCTAGATGTAAAGCGTTTTCTAACTGGTCTTTTACATTGTTTGTCCTTTTTCTGACTGGATCACAATACCCTCTAGGATTATTCATGTTGCATAGTGTTCTACAAATTCTGTATTGTTTTTCAATTGGACATGAACACTTTCGATAATGAAAAAAGTACTGTGGTACCAGTTGCCATTGAGGTGACCTTGACTGATGGCAATCTTGTGTGTTGGAGTAGAAGTTTGCGCCCTAGTGTTTCCAGTGGCTGATTTTTCAGATCGCATCAGGCCATTTCTCTGACGCATTTCTGATTGTATCGGAATTAAATAGCTGAACATTTTGACTGTGTCACCAAGGACTTCAGAGTTTTATATGAAGTAAAAATTATCATCATTTTAATTTTTCATGACCAGCTAGTTTTCACAGTAGATCTGAAATGCAGACCAAGTTCACTTTGGTTCCAGAGTCCAGACGCTTACTTGCATTTAAAGAGCTTAGTATCAAGAAAATGCAAGGTTAAAATACTCTAAAATTCTTAACTAGCCATGCCATGAGTAAGCTCATCTCTACATAGCTCAAGCTATTCACCGATCTCATGTTATATTATTTATATATTTTTCTAAACAAATTTAGCAGGATTAACTAGAGTTTCTACTTTAAATCACACTTGGCAATTTTGTATTTTTCAAACTCAGCACTGGTATAATAAGGTGTCTTACAGATCATTTGATTCTTAACAGGAAAATAGTACAATAAAGGATTGAATAGTATAAATAACTTCTGAAATATAATGTGTATATAGCAGATACAAGATTAATCCTAAAATGTTTCAATCCCTTTGAGCTCTAAAGTTTCTTAAGTAGAGACACAAGAATGGAGTAGCAGCCAGTTTTCTGGGAATCTTACACAAACCACAGACTAATCAATTATTAATATGTTTATGCCGATGAAAGGGTTTTCCATGATTGAAAGGTCCAGAATAGCTCAATAAGCCCATTCTTCAGCTAAGTTTCTAATGAAGTTTTCCATCTACTTTAGCCGAGCAAGTTAAAAACAACAACAAAATCCCATAAAAACATCTCCCCCCAAAAAAACTGCCTAGAGTCTAGTATTACTGTATCTAGAGTCAACAAAGATACTCTCAACGCTGTTTTAATTTTTCTGTCTTCAGACTAATTAGCTACAATATCCCTAGTACCACAATCCCTTCTAAAACCAGGTTTCACTTCTGGTAGTTCGCTATTGATGTGCTATTCCAGTCAGTTTTGGATAATCTTCAGGAGAATCTTGCTTGCATGTGATATTAATGCTATTGTTTGATAATTTCCCCACTCTGTCAGATCACCTTTCTTTGGACTGGGAACAAATATAGATTTCTTCCAGTCAGTTGGCCAAGTGGTTGTCCTCCAGATTTCTTGGCACAGCTTGATGAGCACATCTAGGGCAGCATCTGTTAGCTGAAATATGTCAATTGATAAACCATCAACTCCTGACACCTTGTTTTTTTGCCAATTTTTTTCCAAGCAGCTTGAATTTCTTCCTTCATCACCATAGGCTCTTGCTCATATGTTGTTTCATGAAATTCTTCTGTGTCCACCAATTCCTTTTGGTACTGACTCTGTATACTATTTCCATCTTCTTTTAATACTTCTAGGATAATTTAATATTCTGCCCAAAGCATCTTTAAGTACTATAACTTGAGGTTTGAATTTATTCTTCAGTTCCTTTCGCTTAATAAATGCTGAGAAAGTTTGGCCTCTGATTTTCTGACCCCAGCTCTTTGCACATTTCATTTTGATGCTTTACTTTCTTTTCCTGTGCTACCTTTTGGAATCTGTTCAGCTGTTTAATATCTTGATTTCTTGCCTCTGCTTTGGCTTCTCGGCGCTCTAGTGCAATATTCAGTCTCTTCTGACATCTATTTTGGTCTTTTCTTCCTCCTCTGTCTTTGTAATGACCTTTTGCACTCTTTCTAGATGATATTCTTGGTATCCGCCAATAACTCATGTGCTCTTTGCTCATTAGTGTTCAAGGCCTCAATCATGTTCCTGAGATGGTTTTGAAATTCAGGTGAGATAGACGCAAGTTCATATTTTGGTTTCTGTGGAATTGATTTAATTTTTCTTAGGTTCAGCTTAAACTTGCATGTGAGTAGTTGGTGGTCTGTTCCAGAGTCAGCACCTGGCCTAGTTTACACAGCTGATATTGAGCTTCTCCAGTGGTTCTTTACACATATGTAATCTATCTCATTCCTGTGCATATCAGCAGGTGAATTCTATGGGTATATCCTGTATTTGTTTTTTAGAAAATATATTTGCAATGAATAAATCATTGATTGTTATGCATCAGAGATTTGGACAGTGACAAAGGAGAATAGAAGGAGAATTGATGCCTTTGAGCTGTGGTGCTGGAGAAGATTATTGAGAATACAATGGACTGGTAGGAAAACAAACAGATTCATCCTGGAAAGGGTTAAATCGAGTGGCTCCTTTGAAGCAAGGATTCTGAGGCCCCGTCTAACATACTTTGGATATGTTGTAAGGAGAGACCGGTTCTTGGAGAAGGACATCATGCTAGGGAGGGTGGAGGGACAGTGCAGGAGGGGAAGGCCCTCTATGAGGCGGATTGATTCAGTGACCGGGGTAATTGGGATGGGAGTGTCAAAGACAGTGTGATTGGCACAGGATTATACATAGAGTCTCTATGAGTCGCAAGCGACTCAACGGCACATAACAACAACAATATGCAAAATTCTGTCATTCTGTTTCCAGCTTCATTTCTGTCACCAAGTCCGTGCTTTCCAACTGCTGATCCCTTCTCTGTTTTCAACTTTTATATTCCAGTCACCTATTATTATTAATGAATCTTGATTGCATGTTAGATTGATCTCTGTGGTAGAAGGGATATTGTAGCTAATGTTGGATGGATCTTGTCTAAAACCAGGGAGTACCAGAGGAATATCTACCTGTTTCATTTATTATGCAGAGACATTTGACCGTGTGGATCATAACAAACTTTGGCTAACTCTGAGAAGAATGAGAATTCCATACACTTAATTGTGGTAATGTGAAACCTATACTTGTACCAGAAAGCAGTCATCAGACAGAGCAAGGAAACACTGCATGGTTCAGAATTGGGAAGGGTATATGCCAGGACTGTGTCCTATCTCCGTACCTTTTCAATATATATGCAGATATATATATCTGCGAGGCTGGGCTCTATGAAGAGAAATGTGGCATCAGGATTAAAGATAGACTCATCAACAATCTGTGTTATGTTGATGACACAACCTTGCTTGCTGAAACTGAGGAGGACCTGAAGTGCTTCCTGCAGAAGGTCAAGGACTGTAGCTTTCAATATGAATTGAAGCTCAGTATCAAGAAAACAAAGATTCTCACCAGTGGGTCAACTGGCAGCATCATGATAGATGATGGTAAAGAGATTGAGATTCTTAACAGTTTTGGTTTGCTTGGCTCCACAGTCAACACTTGGCACCCACAGCCAGGAAATTAAAGGTGTATTAGGATGGGAAAGTCTGCTGATAAAGAGACTTCTCCAAAGTACTGAACAGCAACGATGTCAGTCTGGAGACTAAGGTGCACGTGATACAGGTCACCTGATACACTTGCTATGCATCCTAAAGCCAGACAGTGACTAGGGATGATAGAAGGAGAATTGATGCCTTTGAGCTGTGGTGTTGGAGAAGAGTGTTGAAAATACCACGTACTGCTAACAGAATGAATGTTTGCCCTGGAGAGAGTGAAGTCAGTCTGCTCTTTGGAGGCAAGGATTCTGAAACTTTGTCTGACATACTTTGAGTATGTTGCAAGGAGGGACTAGTCCTTGGAGAAGGGCGTCATGCTTGGGAGGGTGGAGGGACAGCGCAGGAGAGGAAGGCCCTCTATGAGATGGACTGATTCAGTGACTGGGGTAATGAAGGTAGGTGTGTCAGCATAGAGCACAGCATAGAGCAGGGTTTAGGGCTGTTGTCTGTAGGGTAACTATGAGACACAGGTGATTCAATGGCACATAACAACAACAACAGGCTAATTACTATTTACCAAGTTCATTAATGGTTTCAGCTCACTTTAAAGATACAATAAAAGCAACAAAAGTCACCAGTGAACCTTTAAAACTCAAAATATGGATGGAGGAACATGTTCCTAACAGCTTGAGTTACTGAAAGTACCTTGTTGAAGAGACTAATAGATGTTCTTTCTATCATAGCCTTTGCTAATTACCCACTTGAGATAAACAAATGTTTATTTAAAGCTTTAGATTCATTAAAATTTAACAAGGCTGTCTAAAAAGTCAACTACTTTTACAATTTTTGTGTAGCTGTTCAAAGGTAAAACTTAATGGATGAATACATGTAATGTTGAAAGGGTTTTTATTTTTAGACCCAACTTGAAACCTTCTGAAATGAATCCATCTTGGTTTAGTTTTAAAAATACTACTTGAGACCTTTTATTTTTTTTAAAAAACCTCAAATGGTGCAAATACTAAATATGATGATGTCAGTTTTACAGAGTGAAATACTGCCAACAACTTAGTAACACGTTTGGTAGTTTTACAAGCAGCAATGCTGTTAAATTTGCAGTTTTATGTCATTTTGTGCTGTATACATATGAAGAAAAGAATTGCAGAATGTATTTTGATATAGTCAGTAAAGTAACTATTACATCACTAACCATTTCTATTAAAACAGTTATTACACTAAGTTTATAAAGTCCACAAATTATTATGTAATATTCAAAAGTAAATACTGTATTATTTCCATTATTATCAATTTTGGTATATATTATTCTGGAGTATGCTTTGCAGAACAGATTATCCAGGAGACTGGGCTCTATGAAGAGAAATGTGGTGTTAGTATTGGTGGAAGATCTATCAACAATCCATGTTATGCAGATGACACAACCCTGCTTGCTGAAACTGAGGAGGAGCTGAAGTGATTGCTGCAGAGGGTCGAGGACGCAGCCTTCAATATGGATTGAGGCTCAATGTCAATAAGACAAAGATTCTCACCACTGGACCAATTGGCAGCGTCAGGATGGATGGTGAAGAGCTTGAGATTGTTCACAGTTTAGTTTGCTTGGCTCCACAGTCAACACTCTTGGCACCAGCGGCCAGGAAATTAAAAGACATATTGCTGTTAGGGACCTCTCCAAAGTACCGAAGAGCAATGGTGTCTCTCTGGAGACTAAGGTGCATCTGATACAGGCCATGGTCTTTGCAATCACTTGTTATGCATCAGAGAGTTGGACAATGACCAAGGAGGATAGAAGGAGAATTGATGCCTTTGAGCTGTGGTGCTGGAGAAGAGTATTGAATATACCATGGACTGCTAGGAAAACAGGTTCATCCTGGAAAGGGTTAAACTGGGTGACTCCCTGGAGGCAAGGATTCTGAGGCTCCGTCTAACATACTTTGGACATGTTGTAAGGAGAGACCGGTCCTTGGAGAGGGACATCATGCTTGGGAGGGTGGAGGGACAGCACAGGAGGGGAAGACCCTCTATGAGGTGGATTGATTCAGTGACTGGGGTAATCAGGATGGGTGTATCTGAGACGGTGCGATTGGCACAGGACAAAGCAGAGTTTAGGGCTGTTGTACATAGGGTCGCTGTGAGTCACAAGCGACTCGATGGCTATAACAACAACCACAGCATGCTTTTAGAGAAAAATTAGTATTCATGAAGTAGTGAGGATCAGTGAAGACACATTATGAAGGTGAGGAAGGGAAATATAGAGAGTTGCTTAGATGAAAGGTAGAAGTCAAATGCAAAATTTTAAATGATCCAGGAAACATCAAAAGAAGATGGAACAATGGCACCATGCAGTATTTGTCCTTTTGTGACTTGGATGCTTCACTCAGCATAATGTCCTCCAAGGTCACCCATTTTGAATAATATTTCATGAGTTCCTTGTTTTTCAATGCGGCATAATATTCCTATATAATAACATTGTGTGACTATACCACAGTTTCTCTATCCATTAGTTTGTTGATGGACACTTAGGTTGTTTCCAACTCCTTGCTATTGTTAACAAAGCCACAGTAAACATGGGTGCGCATATATCTGCTTGGATGTATGTCAGTTATGGTCTCTTTGAGGTATATTCCCAGTAGTGGAATTGCTGGGTCAAATGGTATCTCTATTTGCAACTTTTTGAGAAAGCACCATACTGCCTTCCCCAGTGGTTACACCATTTTACACTCCCACCAACAGTGAATAAGGGTTCCAGTTTCTCCACAGCCTTGCCAGAATTTGTTGCCTGCTGTTCTGTTAATTTTTTTTATTCTGACTGGGGTGAGATGATATCTCATAATTGTTTTGATTTGCATCTCTCTTAGAGCTAGAGATTTTGAACATTTCTTTATGTGCTTATTAGCCATCTGAATGTCTTCTTCAGTGATTTGTTTGTTCATATCCTGTGCCCATTTTTCTATTGGATTATTTATCTTTATCTTGTTTTGGTGCTCAAGATTTTATGAATTCTGGATATAAGTCCCTTATCTGATATGTCTTTACCAAATACTTTTTCCCAGTCTGTGGCTTCCCTTTTTACCCAGGTAGAAAAGGTTTTGGATGTGCGTAGGGATTTAATCCTTAGAAGATCCCATTCATCTATTTTATCTTCTCCTGGTTGTAGGTTTTTCAGGGTACTTGGAAGACTGTTTATGTTGTCTGTTAGGACTGCATAGTGCCACTGTTGTAAAGCAGGACTGACCTCGGGGTTGGGAGGAGACTGAGAAAGATGGGTTCAATAATGTATACTGCATTGAAACAGATGAGGGAGAAAACTGTCTAAGAGGGAAAATTATTAAGTATTTTTGTCATGACAGGAGTCCTGAACGAAGGCTGTAGAGTGGAATGAACCTGGGGCGAGGGATTGTAAAACAATGAAAGAGTTTTTCTTTTACTTTTCCAAGAGGATAGTGTACTAGAGGGGAGGGTTGGGA
>NW_006400005.1:3437255-3449940 GCF_000299155.1 Elephantulus edwardii
AAATAAAAGAAGATAGAAGGATTACACAGAGTCACTGTACCAAAAAGAATTGTTTGACACTGGAAAAATTTTAGGAAATATCATATGAACAAGAGCCAATGTTAATAAAAAAGAAGTTCATTCTACACTGAAGGCACTGGGAAAACATAAAGCCCCAAGATTCAGTGGAATACAATGGACATGTTTCAACTAACACATGCAGTCATGAACTTGCTCACCAGTCTGTGTCAGGAAATTTGGAAGATAGCTGCTTGGCTGGTCAATGAAAGAGAAAAATATTTGTTTTCATTCCCAAGAGTGGTGATCTAATACAATGTGTAAATTATTGAACAATATCATCAATATCACATGCAAACAAAAGCTTACTGAAGATCATCTAAAACCACCTAGAACAGTACAATGGAAGAGGGTTTACGGAAGTTTAAGCAGGGTTTAGAAGAAGCTGTGGCACCAGCGATATAATTGCACATGTCAAATTTATCCTGAATGAAAGAAGACAATAATAGGAAAATTTTTATCTATGTTTTATTGATTCCACAAAGACATTTGACTGTGTTGATCATAACAAACTATGGCTAACATTGAAAAGAATGGGAATTCCAGACATAATTAGGCCCCTATGAAAGCTGTACCTAGACCAGGAACCTGTTGTCTGAACATAGCAGGGGAACAATATATGCTTTAAAATCAGGAAAGCTGTGTGTAAGGGTTGAATCCTTTCTCCATGCCTTTTCAATTCATACGTTGAGCCATATTTCTCAAAAATCATTTGAGTAGCTTGTCTCTATGAAGGAGAATGTGGCATCAGGATTTAAGGAAGACTCAACAATCTGTGTTATGCAGACGACACAACCTTGCTTGTTGAAACTGAAGAGGAATTGAACTACTTGCTACAGAATATCCAAGACCTTCAATTTGGATTGCATATTATCATCAAGAAGACAAAAATCCTCACCACTGGACCAATAATCCACATTATGAGAGACAGAGAAAATACGAAAATTATCAACAATTTTAACCTACTTGGATCCACAATAAACACCTTTGGTACTAGCTGTCAGGAGGTCAGAAGAGGTATTGTATTGAATAAGTCCATTGTCATGGATCGCTCCAGATTACTAAGAAGCAGTGGTGTCAGTTTAAAGACAGAAGTGCTCCTGATTCAGATAATCTTTATTGATCATTTATTATGCCTTTGAGTTGTGGTACTGGAGAAGAGTATTAAACATTTGTTCCATGGACTGCCAAGAGAATAAACGGATTAGTCCTGGAGAGGGTGAAACCAAATTGTTCTTCAGAGGTAAAGGTTTTGAAGCTCCTTCTCACATACTTTGGGCATGTTGCCGGAAGGACCATCTCTTAGAGAATGACATTATGCTTTGAAGGGTGGAGAGACAGTGCAAGAGAAGACCCTGGAGGAGATGGATTGACACTGTAACTGGGGTCATGGGAGTAGGTGTGTCAGAGACAGATTGGCTTAGGATAGGACAAGGTTCAGAGCTGTTGTGCAAAGGTTCTTGTATGTCGCAGCCAACTTGATGGCACATAACCACAATAACAACTGTGCAACTGAGAGCTAGATAGTGAAGAAGAAAAATTGTTGTCTTTGAGTTGTGGTGTGGAAGAAGAGTGCTGAATATCCTGTAGACTGCCAAAAGAACAAACAGATATATCTTACAAAAAGTACAGCCAGAATGTTACGTGGAGGTAGGAATGGTGAAGCTTTATCTTACATATTTTGGAAATGATGCTAGGAGAGACTATTTCTTCGAAAGGGACATCATGCTTATACAGGTGGAAAATCAGGGAAAGAGAGTACGGCACCTAATGAAATGGACTGACATAGTGATTGCAGCAATAGGTT
This sequence comes from Elephantulus edwardii, assembly GCF_000299155.1. Lineage (NCBI taxonomy): Eukaryota > Metazoa > Chordata > Mammalia > Macroscelidea > Macroscelididae > Elephantulus > Elephantulus edwardii. Next base: position 3,439,120 of record NW_006400005.1, read on the forward strand.
CAAGTGTTACAGAGATGATAAGGACAGCACAGACAGCAGAAGGTTCAGATCAGTTGTTCATAGTGCAGCTATGAGTCCTACTTGGCTCAGTGGCACCTAACAACAACAACAACAACAACGTTCATTAATTATTAACCAGTTTTATGCAATGCATGGCTACTGTTTACTTTCCTGGTTTTTAAAATCCTTTTTTATTAAAGGAATATATCAAGAAGGTTTAGAAAACAGATTTTTTTTTTGCAAGTGATAAAATAATATGAAAATGTTGAAATGTTGCAATAAATAGCTATGGTTCAAGTAGAGAAAGATGTGCTTTTAAATTTCCAAGAACAAAACCTTTCCTTTGTTTTATTCTACTCTCCATGGAAATGCTTTTAAAACTTAGCCCTGAGGACTTGTACACCATCAGATATATTTCAACTTTTTTCTCTCATGTCCTCAGCATGTGACCCATTCAAATAGTCAGAACATGTAGATACAAACAGGAATTCCAACTGTCAAGGAGTGTGTATTTTTCTAGACTTCAATGTGATTGAGAGGAAAGGTGAAGGAAGTGACTTTCACATACTAATTTCACTTCACAATGCTGAATACTTTTTTACCTGGTAAATCGAGTTGAAAAAAAAATCACATCAGTATATATAATAACTACCTTTTACCTGCCTTAAATCATTCTTGACTCCTTCTAAAAATATTTTGTTAATCTTTCTGTCATCACTAATTCCATTTGGAGTCATCTTCAAAATTCTCCTGACTGAACCTTCTCCTAGCTAGATTTTTCTTTCTTTACGACATCTTCTATATAGCCACTGGGTGCCTGTGAATTCTGAAAACCTCTTAATGTTATCCCTCTCCTAGAACCCTGCAATGACTTCTTATGACTAGAGGCCAGAGGACAGGCTCCAGTTAGGTCACATCACACTCCTCGTGAGCACCAGAGCTCTGAGATGTTCAGCTCGTCTCCTGAGCTGTTTTCAATCCTCTGCCCTTAGCCATTGCCTCTACCATTGCTATACTTTTAGTTACCCTCTTCTTTCCTTTTACTAATTGATTTCTTCTTTTAGACTCAGTCTTCACACCACCTCCTTCACATGTGAGTTGGATGACTGGTTCTTGTCTCTGAGCCCATGTCCTCAGAGTATCTGGATTAGTATATTTCTGTGGGTTGGTTTTTTTGTTTTGTTTTTGTAATACTTCCTAGGAATCTTCCCCCTCCAGCAAATGGTGAACTGCAGGAGGATGGAAATGATGTCATGAGACTCAAACAAAACCAGAAGGGCTGAAACTATCAAGTTAAGCCACATATTAAAAAATGTTTTATTTAGCTAGAGACAAATTATACAGGCTTTAAATCCTGCAAAGAAGCCAGTTCATTTCATAAACTGAGACGTTCAGGTGATTTAACTGTGCCAGCATTTTTAGCTATTTCTTCATCTAGAGCTAATTTTTAAAAACATCTTTCCATTTATCGACTTCTGTTTGTAATGTCAGCATTAATTTTCAATTAAATGGCAAGAATGTACAGGCCACTGGAAAGGAAACAATTACCCAGGATGTGGACATTTGATACACTTGCTGTTTATTATCTGCATTCAGGAAATCAAAAAACAATGCATTGAGCAAGTCCACTGTCAGGGACCTCTCCACAATGCTGAGGAACAATGATGGCAGTTAGAAGACTAAGGTGCATGTAATTCAAGACATTCTTTTCAGTCACCTGATATGCATCAGAGAACTGGACAGTGAATAAGGATGACAGAAGAAGAATTAATGCATTTGTCTTGTGGTGCTAGAGAAGAATACTCAACATCCCATGGACTGCCAAAAGAACAAACAGGGAAAAGAGCAGCCAAAGTGCTCCTTGAAAACAAAGATGACTACGCTTCATCTTTCATAGTATGGACATGTGGCTAGGTGAGGTTATTCCTTGGAGAGGAATATCATGCCTCCAAGGTGATGAGTCAGTAAGAGAAAGGAAAGATTGTCAGCAAGATGAATTAATGCAGTGACTGTGGCAATGGACTCAAGTGTGCTGAGGATAAAAAAGATAGATCAACACAAGACAACATTGAGATCAATTGTTCATTGGGCTGCTATGAGTCATATTTGGCTGGACAGCAATTAACAACAACAGTTCATTCGAAAAGATTTTTGTCTAAAAGTAATATTTTTAAAAGAGAAAATACAATGGGTAATTTTTTTACACTCTTAAAAAGAGTGTAAAATACCAGTATTCTAATATTTTCTACCATATTTCTGTGTATTTTATATATGGCCAAACCATACTGCTCTATGAAAAAACATTAACTCTAATTTAGCTCTTTCTGAATACTGATAATTGCGCACAGCACACGGCATTATTATATAGTTAAAAAATCTCAATTGTTTCTATTCTGGAGTTGAACTTCATATTTTTAGATAATGTCTATTTATTTTTAAAATTTTATTTTTAGGGTAATAATTTAATATTTCCCTCATTTGTTTTATGTGTATAATTAGAAATCAGTGATTTGGAAAAACTACTCTGTATATAAGTGTATTTGACATGGCTAGGTTGGCATAGGATAGAACAGCATTTAGAGCTCTTGTACATAGGGTCGCTATGAGTTGCAAACGACTCGATGGCACACAACAACAACACTCTGTATATGTGCATATTTTATATTATATATATTTCCTTCTATTTTATGACATAATAAATGTTGTTGTTGTTGTTGTGTGCCATCAAGTGGCTTGCGACTTATAGCGACCCTATGTACATCGATCGGCCCTAAACTCTGCCCTGTCTTGTGCCAATCGCACTGTCTCTGATACACCCATCCCGATTACCCCAGTCACTGAATCAATCCACATCCTAGAGGGCCTTCCCCTCCTGTGCCTGCCTTCCACCCTCCCAAGCATGATATCCTTCTCCAAGGACCGGTCTCTCCTTACAACATGACCAAAGTATGTCAGACGAAGCCTCAGAATCCTTGCCTCCAAGGAGCAGTCCAGTTTAACCCTCTCCAGGAAGAATCTGTTTGTCTTCTTAGCAGTCCATGGTACCCTCAGTACTGTTCTCCAACACCAAAGCTCAACGGCATCAATTCTCCTTCTATCCTCCCTAGTCATTGTCCAGCTCTCTGATGCATAACAAGTGATAGCAAAGACCATGGCCTGTATCAGACAAACCTTAGTTTCCAGAGAGACACCATTGCTCTTCATTACTTTGGAGAGGTCCCTAACAGCAGACTTTCCCATTGCAATACGTCTTTTAATTTCCTGGCTGCTTGCGCCAAGAGTGTTGACTGTGGAGCCAAGTAGACTAAAGCTGTGAGCAATCTCAATCTCTTCACCATCCATCCTGATGCTGCCAATTGGTCCAGTGGTGAGAATCTTTGTCTTCTTGACATTGAGCCTCAATCCATATTAAAGTTTGCGTCCTCGACCCTCTGCAGCAATCACTTCAGCTCCTCCTCAGTTTCAGCAAGCAGGGTTGTGTCATCTGCATAACGCATATTGTTGATAGATCCACATTTCTCACCCTCCCGGATAATCTGTTGTGCATACAGGTTGAAAAGGTATGGAGGCAAGACACAGTCCTGGTGTACACCCTTCCCAATTTTGAACCATGCAGTGTTTCCTTGCTCTTGACGCCTGCCTCTTGGCCCAAGGATAGGTTTCACATTAGCAAATGGGGATAAATAGATAACATTAAATTTGTTTTAAAGCTTCTTTTCGAAAAACCACATCAACCATATAGAAATATGTACAAGTTTGACATTTAAGCCTTTAATAATGTGTTCACAATATGCATGTTCTTTTTATGTTTTCATAAATTTCCCTATTTCTAATTTCTCAGATATTATCCAGTGAACCCCCATCACCTCAAGCGAGCTCTGGTGACATAGCAGTAAGAAGCTTCACTACAACCCCAAATGCACACGATTGAAATCCCAGCTGATCCTCACGAGATATATGGTCAATCTCCTCTCAATTAACTTCCTCTGAAAACCTGCTAGAGGGTCAGTTCTGACTCAGTGGTACACAACAGCACAGCAAAGGGAATAAAGCTTTCCATTGTTCTCATGGAATAAAATAGTACATACATGCAAGAGTTGCTCCCTATAATCTATGAAGCAGCTACAATAATTGCATTGTTATAACATGATATATTTAGTATTTTGAAAAAATAAAATAACATGAAGAATGATAATATATATGTAGCAGTTTTATAATTTGAGAGTTCCAAGGTTGCCTATTGTATTACTTGTTGGGCTGTTAACTGAAAGGCCAGCAGTTTGAATCCACCAGTTTCTTGAGGGAAAAAGAGGAACGTTGTCTTCTCACCAAGATTTGCAACCTCAGAAACTCGGTGGAGGGTCCCTATGAACCACAACTGACAACACTACATTTGTTTGGTTTGTTTTTATATAAAAAGAGGACATAAATATAAGCTTAGACCTTCTTAGCCTTGCTCTTGTTTTTAAAAAGATAACCTTGATTTTTCTAAAAAAATAATTGATTTAGAAAAAGACAAATCAATTTAAAAGAACAGAGGACAATGAAACCTCTTAAGCAAAGGCAGCTTGCAGATTTTCAACAATTACTTGAAGAAACTTTCAAGATACTTAGCTATTAGAGAAATGCAAATCAAAACAAGAGTTAACATTACACCCTAGCAAAGGTGTGGAGAGACTGTAACTCACATACTCTGCTGGTGCAAATGTAAAGTGGTGCGATCACTGTGGAAAGCAGTTTGGCCTTCCTTAGAAAGTTGCGAATAGAAATATCATTTGATTCAGAAGTCTTTCTACTACGTGTTTATCTTTAAAAGTAAGAGCTATAACATAAACTGATATATGTGCATTCACGTTTACTGCAGTACTATTTATATTAACAAAGTAATGGAAGCAGCCTCAGTGCCCATCAACAAACAAACAGCTAAAGTAAATCTAGTATGCTCATTCACACAATGGAGATTTTTTTTTTATTAATTTTAATAGACATTTACAGAGGTTTTTTGTTTCCATTCATTCATTGCTGCACTTTTCTCCCTGTCCACCCCTCCCCACCAGTTTGCTCCCCTCTCCGAAAAGAAAAAGAAAAAAAAATTCCTTCATTAGTATACAATTCCCCTATCCCTTCCCCCCCCAAACCCCGAGTACACTTCTCTATGCAACCTTAATTCTGGATTCCTGTGCTAACCATAATACTCAATCATATATCACCTCTAATCTGTTCTTTCCCTCATCTGTTTCAATATAATATACATAATTTATCCAGTTTTTTCTGTCATACCCTAACCCTGATGTCAGACCCATTCTACAACAGTGGCACCATGCAGTATTTGTCCCTTACACAATGGAGATTTACGCATCACCAAAATAATGAAAAATTCCATGACATGGAAGAATCTAGAACAATGTATACAAAGTGGTATACATAAATCAATCACAAAAGGATACTTATGGTATTAAAAAGACCATTACAAAAAATCCAAGGATGTGTATTTTGAGAGAATAAATCATAGATATTAAAACATGGGTTGGAAGAGAGGGAGAATTAATAAATAAATTAATAAATTGATAAGTTGAGTGAAAGGAATGACAGTGCACAATAGGAGATTGATTAGACTCATTTTCTCATGATATAATCTAAGCAGTGGAATAGCTGGGTCGTATGAAATTTCTATGTTCAGTTTTTTTAGGAAATGCCAAACTGCCTTCCAGAGTGGTTGTACCTGGAGAAAATGAGAACTGAGGCATGGGGATTTATACATGAATGTTCGTGGCAGCATTATTCACCATTGCAAGAACATGGGAACAGCCCAAGTGTCCAATGGAATGGATTGAGAAACTATGGTACATTCACACAATGGAATACTATGCAGCGTGCAGAAGCAATGATTTTGTAAATTACTGTCTAACTTGGGAGGGACTGGAGAGCATTATGCTGAGTGAACTAACTCAGTATCATAAAGACAAATACTATATAAAACCATTATTGCAGAATGAGTATGAGGATCAAAGGAGGGGAGGAGGGCCTTAATCATAAGGTCGCACAATTTGATGAGTGAACGGTGGGGTGGGTAAAGAAAAGGGGAAAAGTCCAGTGTGGAAAACAATGTATGTGAACTTCGTAAGTAAACTAGTGTAAAATTTTAAAAAAGAGAGATTGGTTAAAAAAGAGAGATTGATTAAACATTGTAATTAGTGAATTGAATTAATCAATGTTAATGTTATTAAAACAAAATAGCTGTATGAAAAATCAATATGATTTCTAAATTTTCACTTAAACAAAAATATCTCCCCAAAATAATAATTGTTAAGTAAGTGATGAAAGTTACATGTATTGATATAAAAGATAAAGTTTCCTGTTTTCTTAAGATCACTATTTCTATAAACTAGGTATGGTTTTGCTTTTTTTAAAATACTGCAATACTGTTTGGTATTATTTGCCTTTTATCTATCTGGCTTCCCATTCTATCCTACTGAGTTGCTTCAGTGATATTGTGTAGAATATTGTTTCTTTTTACTTCTTCTCTACCCTACTGTTTGTTTTAACTTAAAGATATTAGAATGCTCTTATGATAAATGTAAAAGTTATTTACAGGGAAGATGTTAAAGTTACATATTTTATTGTCATTCTTCAATTCTCAAAATGAGGCATTCCACTTCTTACATGATACTTTTACCTAACTTACAGGTTATTTCTAACTTGATACTTTAACATTTTTTAATGATGTTTTCACTTAAATTTTAATTAGCATTTCTCCAGTAATTGTCTTCTTTTCTGCTTCTGTGCCTTTATTTAATCTGTTCCTTCCACTTGCTGCGCTTCTCTCATTTGGAACACAAACTCCATCTACACGCACACTGCATATCAAACACTTCACTATATAGTAAGGAGATGGCATTCTTCACCCTGGAGTCCTGAACGTCTAATTACATTTAAATAAAACTGTGGGAACAGATTAAAGAACAAAATAAACACCCGTACTCTGAAGTCAATTCTGGTTTGTAGCAACCTGGTCAGACAGAGTAGAAATATCCCATAATGTCTCCAAGGCTGCCCATCTTTATCAAAACAGAGTCCCCTGTCTTTCTCCAAAAACCTTTTGATTACCTATCAAGTGTATTTACTACTATCCTGTTTCCTGTAGAACAGACACTCATGAATAATTAGAATTCACTGCTTGTCTTTGGATAAGGTTGAGTTAAAAGTGAAAACAGAAGATGTTTTAACTTAGGATATATCTTTGTACTGAGTCTCTATTTTAATAAGACAGACATAGTTTGCCAGGGTGAAGATGGTAAAATTGGTTTTGTGGAGATAATAGATGTGTGTTGTTTCTTTATGGAAACTGCTCTCTTCAGAGTGGTAAGATTTAGGTAGATGCAAGTTGAAATGCTGAAATGTTTTTAATTATATAAATTCTTTTTTAAATTTTTTGTTTGTTTTAAATTGGTTTTCATGAAAGTTTACAGAGACTTTGGATTTCCATTCATTCATTGTTGCACTTTTCTCCCTGGCTACCCCTTCTCCCAATTCACATTTCTTTTTGAAAAATAAAAGAAAAAATTCTTTCATTGTTATTCTTAAAAATATGCCTAAGCGCTTTACTATAAAATTGGTTTTTTAGATAAAATACAAGCAATAACTTAATTTATCCGGTAGTCGGATTTGGTGGTCTCTAGAAAATAAGGTAGGTGAAAGAATTGCTAAGGTATTATTATCTGTCCTAGTTTTTAACATAAAAATAGCTGTCAGATTTATTCTTTAATTATTTTAGTCAGGGATATAAGTTGTTATACTGTTACAATGTTGTCACAGGCTCACATTCCTTAAAATAAATTACCAAAATAAAAGTCTAATATGAGATAAAAAATGTTATCCTTTCTGGTTTTGCTGTTTTGTTAAAAAAGATGATCTTTTTGTGTGGAAAGTTAAACAAAAGAAAAGAAAACTATTTAAGTGAAGTATTATATGGATTGATTATTTTTTCTGTGAATGCTGGATAAATGTTTGCTCCATGAAGAGCTTAGTTAATTTACTTTGGAAGTTTGGTTATATGAGTCAGAAATATGAAAAACTATAAATATAAAATTTGTTAAAATACCCCTGAAAATACAGAGTTGGTATTTTTTTTCTTTTATGATTAATAACCGAGGGTTAGAAAGGAAAAAATTTCTTATCAACCATTCCAAATCTGGCTTTTATTAAAATTAATATATCTAGTACTGAATACTAAAGTACCAAGATATTCTGAATGCACATTGTGGATAAAGAAAATTTTCTTTGTAGGCAAGGGGATTCTCATAAAATTGATCTTTTATAAAGTCTCCATTGCAACAGTAATTTAGCAGATATCTGTTTTAATGTGTGTGTGTGAGAGAGAGATTTTAACATTATTTGATTCCTTGGAATTATACTATGATTCCATTCCTTGAACATATACTAGAACTTCCCCTGTACCAGACGCTGTGGTGGACACCCAGGAGGGAGACACGAATTATTTACTCTTAGTCCTCAGATATTTATAGTAAGTAGAACTAAAATCACTAAATACAGAGAATCCATGTATGCTACATGGATATGCTTATAGTTGCTTTTGTTGTTGTGAGCCAGTGAGTCAACTATGACTCACAGTGATCCTATCTATACACAATAGCCCTGAACGCTGCTGTGTCCTCAGCCAATCTCATTGTCTCTGACACACCTAACCCTCATTACCCAGTTACTGTGTCAATCTGTCTTATCTGGGGTCTTCCTCTTCTGTGCTGTCTCTCCACCCTTCCAATCATGATGTCCTTTTTAAGTACTGGCCCCTCCTGGCAACATGCCCAAAGTCTGTGATATGGAGCCTCAAAATCCTTGTCTCCAGGACATATCTTTATACATGGCTTTGTGATAATTCTACATTATTTCTAATGGATGTCATATGCAAATAAATAGTGATATAAACACAAATCCTCCAATTGTGTACACACACACACACAGTTGTTATTGCCATTGAGTCACCTGCAACTTGCAGTAACCCTATGTACAACAGCTCTAAACCCTGTTCTATCCCTTGCCAATCTTATTGTCTCTGACACACCTATCCTCATTACCCCAGTGACTGAATCAATCCATCTCATTGAAGGTCTTCCTCTCCTGTGCTGTCCCTCCACCCTCCCAAGCATGATGTCCCTCTCCAAAGACTGGTCCTTCCTTGCAACATGTACAAAGTATGTCAGACGAAGCTTCAGAATCCTTGCTTCCAAGGAGCAGCCAGGATTGACCCTCTCCTGGACAAACTTGTTTGTTCTCCTAGTAGTCCATGCATTACTCTTCTCCAGCACCACAGCTCAAAGGCATCGATTCTCCTTCTATCATGCCTAGTCATTGTGTAGCCCTCTGGTGCATAGTAAGTAATTTCAATGACCATGGCCTGTGTCAGTTGCACCTTAGTCTCCAGACTGACATTGTTGCTCTTCAGTACTTTGGAGAGGTCTCTGAGAGCAGATTTTCCCAATGTAATTTGTCTTCATTTCCTGGCTGCTCGTACCCAGAATGTTGATTGTAGAGCCATGCAAGCTGAAGCTGTCAACAACCACAATCTCTTTACCATCTATCATGATGCTACTAATTGGCCCAGTGGTAAGAATCTTTGTTTTCTTGATACTGAGCTTCAATCCATATTGAAGGCTGCAGTCCTTGACCTTCTGCAGCAAGAGCTTCAGGTCCTCCTCAGTTTCAGCAAGCAAGGTTGTGTCATTTGCATAACACAGATTATTGATGAGTCTACCTCCAATCCTTGGAAGCAGAAGTGGCATCCAGTTCTGAAATAGCTTGCCTCTGGAAACTCTATGAACCTGGAGAGAGGATGAAAACTATACAAGTATCTAGGTCTTTCGTTCTTAGGGTCACTATGAGTCTTCTAAGACTTGATGGTACTTAACAACCACAACATCCAATCCTGATGCCACACTTCTCATAGATCCCAACCTCCCAGATGGTCTGTTCTGCATATAGATTGAAAAGATATGGAGATAGGATACATCCTTGATGCACACCCATCCCAATTTTGAACCATGCAGTGTTTCCTTGCTCTGTTTGGACGACTGCCTCCTGATCCAAGTGTAGGTTTCACATAAGCACAATCAAGTGTTCTGGGATAGATTAGCGCTAATCATTTCTCCACAGTAAATAACTGTGATAGACCAATTCTTTTACTTTTTAAAAAATAATATTTTTATTGGTTTGTATACAATTATTTATATACATATATTTCATGCATGTGCATTGTATTTTATAAAATCTTTGCCTCTTATTTCCCTCACATACATTGTATTTCATACACTCATTTATAAACACTATGTTTGATGTCATTAATTACTATTGAAAAAGTACTTTCAAGGTAAAAAGAGATGTTAAAAAAAGAACAATTCTATTAAGCAATAAACTATACTCAAATTCATTACCTTCTAGTCAGCTTGGACTCAGTGTCCTTGTTGGACAGATTAGACCTACCCTTAGAGTTTCCAGGACTGTATGGAAGTGGAATCTTTAAAGAAACAGACTGCCACATCTTTCTTCCACTGAACATTTGGATTCCAAATACCAAGCTTTGAAAGCTTTTCTTCCAAGCACTTTAAGCATTGTATTACTGTGGCTCTTTTCATTCCACAATAAAATATTTATTTAGATTGCTTTCTAATGTGGTACCATACTGTGGAAATATAGATGAATGTCATTATTATCACATTTGTTGTTGTTATGTGCCGTCGAGTCGTTTCCGACTCATAGCGACCCTATGCACAACAGCCCTAAACCCTGCTCTATCCTGCGCCAACC
>NW_006400005.1:3454055-3477931 GCF_000299155.1 Elephantulus edwardii
GGTGCGGTTGGCGCAGGATAGAGCAGGGTTTAGGGCTGTTGTGCATAGGGTCGCTATGAGTCGGAAATGACTCGACGGCACATAACAATAACAACAACAACAACAACAACAACATTTTATTGACTATGTAAAAGCATTTGGCTCTGTGAATCAATATGGCTAACACTGAGAAGAGCGGGAATTCTGAGCACTTATTTATGCTTATATGAAATCTATACCTAGACTAAGAAACTGTTGTCCAAATAGAGCAAGGAAATACTGCATGGTTTAAAATTGGTAAAGGTGTGTGTCAAATCTCTTTCCTTTTCCCATACCTGCTCAATTTTTATGCTGAACAAATCTTTTGAGAAGTTTGATTTTATGAAGAAGAATGTGGCATCAGCCTTGCTTGTGGAAAGTGAGGAAGAGTTGAGGTGCTTGTTGCAATAAATCAAGGACTGCAGTCTTAATTATAGATTAAGTCTCCCTTTCAAGAAAAGAAAGGTCTTCATCACAAGGCCAGTAAGCAAAATCATGATTAAAGAGTAAAGATTCAAGTTGTCAGTGATTTCATTATACCTTAATCAACAATCAACAGCCTTGGTACCAGCCTCAGGAGGTCAGGAAGATGTCTACAGTCAGAGATGTCTCAAGGTCCTGGAGAGTAGTGAGGTCAGTTTGAAGACTAAAGTCTGCCTTGTTTGTCTTTCTAGTTACCTGGTTATGGTCTTTCTAGTTACCTGCTATGCGTCTGAGAGCTGGAGATTGATACATATTTGAGTTGTAGGGTTGGAGAATGACGCTGAATATTTCAAGGATTGCCAAAAGTACAACGACATATGTATACAAAGAAATTGTAGCCAGGGTATTCCTTAAAGGCAAGGATAGTGAAGCTTTGTCTCACATGCTTTAGGTATGTTTTTAGAAGAGGCTGTTCCTTGGAGCTGGACATTATGCTTGAAAAGGTAGAAAGTCAGGGAAGGAAAGGAAGACTCCCAACCAGATGAATGATACAGACACTGTCTGTCTAAAGAGCACAAAACAGAACACAGAGGCAAACTCCCTCTGAAAGGGTCAGAGGGAGTGAGAATAGCACAGCCCTGACCTGTACCAGAACAGAAAGCAGATAAAGATCCCATAGCCCAGTTCCACACTTGCAGCAAGAGGTTCATTTATTTCTTGTAGACTCATAGACCCACAGTTGTGGTACAGAATGGGGTTTATTAGGGCAGTAAGTTGGAGAGTGGGAGAGGCAAAGAATATCACCCAATACAAGTTCAGGTTTTAGCCCAAGTTCCAAGGCACAATTCCTCAATTAATCTAGGCTCTAGTTTCAATTCATTGTTGTTTGTTGTTGTTATGTGCCCCTGAGCCACTTGTGACTCATAGCAATCCTGTGTACAACAACTCTGAACGCCACTGTATCTTGAGTCAACCTCATTGTCTCTGGCACATCTACCTCTGTTACCCTAGTCACTGAGTCAATCCATCTCATCCAAGATCTCCCTCTTTTGTGCTATCCCTCCACCCTTCTAAACATGATGTCCATGTCTAAGGCACTAGTCTCTCTCTGAACCATGCCCAGAGTATGTCAGATGGAACTTCAAAATCCTTGCTTCCAGGAGCAACCTGGTTTCACCCTCTCCAGGATGAGTCTATTTGTTCTCCTAGCAATCCATGGTATGTTCAGTACTCTACTGTAGCACCACAACTTAAAGGCATCAATTTTTCTATCATCCTTAGTCATTTTCCAGCTTTCTGATCCATAGTGAGTAATTGTGAAGACCATGGCATGGATCAGGTACACCTTAGTCTCTAGACTGACATCATTACTCTTTATTACTTTGGAGAAATCTCTGACAGCAGATTTTTATTTTATACAATTCATCTTTTGATTTCCTGGTTGCTGGTACCAAGAGTGTGGATTGTGGAGCCAAACAAGCTTTGTCTTCTTGATGTTGAGCTTCATTCCATATTGAAGGCTACAGTCCTTGACCTTCCACAGCAAATGCCCCAGGTTCATTCTCATCAGTTTCAGCAAGTAAGGTTGTGTCATCTGCATAACACAGGTTGTTGATGAATCTTCTTCTCATCCTGATGCCACATTCCTCCTCATAGAGCCCAGCTTCCCAGATGATCTGTTCTGCATATAGATTAAAAAGATATAGAGACAGGATATATCCCTAGAATACACCTTTTCTGATTCTGAACCATGCAGTGTTTTCTTGCTCTGTTCTAACGACTGCCTCCTCGTACAAGTATAAGTTTGCATTAGCACAATAAAGTATTATGGGATTCCCAATCTTCTCAGAGTTGGCTACAGTTTGTTGTGATCCACACGATCAAATACTTTTGCATAGTTAGTGAAACAGAGATAGACATTCAGCTCTGTAGTCAAATCCAAATCATCCAGCCAGGTTTGCCTCAGAGGAGATATATCAGTTCCTCCTTAATTATCTGGCAAAAACAACAGGACCTTAAACTGCAACTTTTATCTCAGAGATCCTCTGGTTACACTTTGCCACAATTTTACCACAGCAATGACACAGCTCTCTACCACCAACATCAAGGTCTCTATCAAAATCTTGCTCTCAACAGGGTCTTCCTTCAGTCTCCCTCAAGTCTTGCTCACTGCAAGTCTAGCTCTTTGGTGTGGAAACACTCTTTCTTTTACCCTAGTCCTACAGCAGTTGACAATTTGTAAGATCCTGTGTCTTCAATTAAGGTTGCTAGAAACCAGAGGGGGTTTAATGAAATGACTTTAAAAAAACCCAAAAAATAAACAAAAAAAAGCAACTTTTAGGCTAATACCATGCTGTGGCTTTGGGCTCATGTATGTTGAGGATGATAAGAATGGTTTGGGATAGGACAGGGTTCAAATCTGTTGTTCCTAGGGTTGCCATGAGATGTACTCAACTTGATGACATCTAACACCACCAACAACAAAGTGGTATATTAAATTGATATTATAGTGGTCTTGAAACCATCAAGGAGCCTTGCTAAATAACTAAATTAAAATCGAGAGAATGTAACTATAAAGGAGAATGTGAATATTGCACCTTCTTTAATGTTCATAAAAAGAACAGAACAGTTTTACAGTAATCCACACTATTAAAGACTATAAATTGTCATCTCTGCCTGTTCTCTTCTTGTCAAAAGAACAATACTTAACATCTACAAGTAATAATTTTCTATGCTTATCCATATTCATAAATATGAAGACACCCACACCAACGTAATCATTTTATCTGTGTTATGCCTAAGATACCTTTCGAGAAGATTTGCTAACTTAATTGTTTCTTTGTTTGTGTATTAGCAAGAGAGTTGTCTAGATAAAGTGATCATATAGCTATGAGTGTGTGTTCCTTGTGTGTGCACTTGTTTAGATATGTGCATTAAACAGTTCATGGTTGAAAGTGACAGTTATTTCATAAATGGTTTTGTGGTTTGCATCTATATTCACAAAGTCACTTGCTTTCTTAAAATAATGATCATTTCTATTACCAACAGTGACATTTTGAATTTCACAAATGCTGTTTATCCCACTAGAGAGCTAATGCTGATAGAAATACTCTTTTAAACTTCCAAGTGAAGGTCCCTTAATTAAAGAAACATAAATAAATATAAGTTTTTCTTAAAATTTGAAATGTGTTCTATATGATGATCACTGTTGTTTCATCTGTTAGCATTACCCAGGTTCTTTTTTCCTTTTTTACAAATCTGTGTGTCAGAAGGTTAAAAAAACATTATTATACTTTAATACAGATTCAGTAGGCAATAAATTAAGTTTATATTTGTTAAGTAAAATGAATAATATTGAAATCCATCCAAAAATAGCCCTTGAGATAAATGACGTCTAAGATAAAATGCTTAAGAATGCTCAATTTATTCTGTGAACCTTTAATTTCCTGGAATTTAAATTATACATTAACCTGATAATAGTTAATCTTGGACAGAATAGAAACTGGATACCAATTATGATTTTTTTATATGTACATATTTAATCAGTTAGCAACCACAAACCTTCATAATAAAATCTAAATTAAGATTTTCCCCCCTTACTGTCTGCATTCAGACTTCTACCAAGTCAAGACAAAAATTGAACCTCATCCTAGACTTTGACTGAAGTTCAGCTTCAAAATTATAGTTCTTCTCCATTTAATATTTATTATTAGGAATCACTGAATTGACTGTGACTCACAAAACTTTATGTACACAAACCTAAACGTTGCCTGCTCCTGTTCTATCCTTATGATCTCTTTTGTATTTATACCCATTGTTGTGGTCACTGTCAATGTGTCTCTTGGAGCGTTCTTTCTCTCCTTTGCTGACTCTCACCTTTTAACAGCAAGAAGTCTCTATCCAAGGATTATCTCCTCTTGATGACATGTGCAAAAGTATGGGAAAGTAAATCTTACCATTCTTGCATCCAGGACATCAGTTCTTTTTTGATCTTCTTTATTTATTGTCAAATTTTCACATACACATGAAGCAACTGAAATTGTTTGTTTGAGTCAAGTGCACCTTACTCTATAATCTAGCCTTTTTGCTTATTAGCATTATAAAGAGGTGGGTGCTTGGCAGAATATTTGCCCAATGCAGTATATGGTTTGGTTGTTTAAAATAAGAAGCACTAGATTTTAACTGATGCCTTTGAATTATAATGTTGGTCATGAGTATTGAATATTCTTTGGTCTCTCAAAATCACAAAGCTGTCTTGGAAAAAGTGCAGCTGAAGAATTCCTTAGATTCAACGATAGGGTACAAGGGAAGGTTTGGACAAGGGTCAATAACTGACTTAACTGTTGACTAGGTAAATATATGAATGCAGACAGTAAAGGGGGAAAATATTTTTGGATTCAGATTTTGTTATGAAGGTCAGTGGTTTCAAGTGAGCTAGGACAGGATGCCAGATACAATTTTGGGAGATGGCCAGTGAGCACCCAGATAATAGACAGAAGTGACTGGAGTCTGAACCATGTTAGGGATTAGTTAGAGGCCATACCTGATAGCCCCTCGGAGGAGTAGGGGGAGGAGGAAAACTAATGCTGAATTTATCTGTCCATTTTTGTATTGAGGAAGTGTCTTTGGATATTGTTACTTTTAATAGGTTAGATACATACATGCTTGGTTGTCTGTCATCTGTTCTTTTGAGTCATCTATCATCAGTGCTTGTCTGTCAGATGTTGTACTAAAGTTGAGCTCCCAAATAAAGACAAATGAGGAAGAAGAATTTGCCATCCAGTTCTGAAATAACAGGCCTTCAAAGACCCTAAGGACAATAGAGTTCTGCTTCGAGCCTTTGCAAATATGTTCTCCATTCCACATAAAAGATACTTTCCTCTTAATTTTACCTTTCAAAGTCCTATCCAGTCACAGGAACTTATTGCAAGAAGTTTTTATGAAATTCTCTTAGGGATTTCTTCTTTTCCATTGCTAATGAATGTTAGAAAGTGACCAGAAATGTTATGCTCATTAGAAAGACAGGGCATCTAGGGCTCTGTTACCTAGGCCTTGTGCTGTAGTCTGATAATATTATCTCTGTGACATGTGACGGAATATAGCATATACTCTCCTTTTGATACTTACCTACAACACAAAGGGACAGAACAGACAGTAAATATTCATTTGCGATGTGAGTTAGTAGATTCTTCTTAAAATTTCAGTTCAGTAGTTCTCAATTAGGGAAATTTTACCCCCTTAAGAATACTTGGCAATTTCAAGAGGTATTATCATTGTCACATCTAGGGAGAAGTTATTACTGCCATCTAGAGGCATTGAACACTAATGAATGAATAATAGGTGAGCTGTGGGAGGATATCAAGGATATCTTCTGTGATGAATGCCAAAGGTCATTGCAAAAACAGAGGACAGAACAGCAAACATCAAATGCTGGTGAGGTTGCAGAGAAACTGGAACTCTTATTCACTGTTGGTAGGAGTGTAAAATGGTGCAACCACTGTGGAAGGAAGTATGGCATGTTCTCAAAAAGTTGCAAAGAGAAATACCATTTGACCCAGCAATTCCACTACTAGGAATTTACCCTAAAGAAACCATAACCACCACCCAGGTAGATGTATCGACCCCCATGTTTGTTATGGCTTTGTTTGCAATAGCAAAGAGCTGGAAACAACCCAAGTACCCATCAACAAACGAATGAATAGAAAAGCTCTGTTATATTCACACAATGAAATACTATGCAGCACTGAAAAATAAGGAACTCATGAAATATTGCACAAAAGGGTGACCCTGGAGGACATTATGCTGAGTGAAATATCTTAGTCACAAAAGGACAAATATTGCATAGGGCCCCAAAACAGGACTGACATCGGGGTTGAGGAAAAACAGAGAAGAAGGGATGAATGATGTATACTGAGTTGAAACAGATGAGGGAGAGAATTGTTTGAAAGGGATATGTGGTTGGGTATTATTGTTATGTAAGGAGTCCAGAATGAAGGCATCACTGCGGAGTGGGGGGAGGGATTGTGTAACAATGAAAGAGTTTTTCTGTTACTTTTCAAAGAGAAGAGTCAATTGGGGGAGATGGGCAGGGAGAAAAGTGCAACAAAGATTGAATGGAAACTCTTAAGTCTCTGTAAACTTTCATTAAAATTAATTTAAAATAAGAAAGAGCGAGGTGGATGCCACAGAGACTCTGAATATTGCATTAAAGTGCTAAGAAGACAAAGTAATGGGAAGAAATCAGGAAGTTAAGAGGCAGAACAGAAAATTTCAACGGGTAGTATAGGAACACAAAGCAAACTATTACAATGTGCAAAGAGCTGGAGTCAGATAATGAAAAGGGCTGAACTTGCTTAGCATTTCTTAAGCTGAAGGAACTGAAGAACAAAGTCAAGCATCAAGTTGCAAAACTTAAAAAATGCTATTGGAGGAAGAATCTTCAACAGTCTGCATTATGCAGATGACACAACCTTGCTTGCTGAAACTGAAGAAGACCTGAAGCATTTGCTGTGGAAGGTCAGGGACTGCAGTCTTTGCTATGGATTGAGAATCAAATCAAGAAAACAAAGATTCTCACCACTGGGCCAATTGGCAGCATCATGATGGATGGATGGTGAAGAGATTGAGACTGTTCACAGTTTGGGTTTGCTTGGCTCCACAATCAACACTCTTGGCACCAGCAGCCAGGAAATTAAAAGATGTATTGCGATGGGAAAGTCTGCAGTTAGAGACCTCTCTAAAGTGCTGAAGTGCAAGGATGTCAGTTTGGAGACTACAGTGCGCCTGATACATGCCATGGTCTTTGCAATTACTTGCTATGCATCAGGAAGCTGGACGATGACTAGGGATGGTAGAAGTAGAATTGATACCTTTGAGCTGTGGTGTTGGAGAAGAGTCTTGAATATACCATGGGCTGCTAGGAAAACGAACAGGTTGGTCCTGGAGAGGGTGATACCGGGCTGCTCCTTTGAGTTAAGAATTCCGAAGCTTCATCTGACATACTTTGGACATGTTGCAAGAAGGAACCAGTCCTTGGAGAGGGACGTCATGCTTGGGAGTGTGGAGGGACAGCACAGGACAGAAAGACCCTTGATGAGATGGATTGATTCATAGGGTAATAATGGGGGCAGGTGTGTCAGAGATGGTGAGATTGGCACAGCATAGAGCAGAGTTTAGGGCTGTTGTACATAGGGTTGTTATGAGTCACAGGCGACTCAAAGGCACATAACAACAATGGGCAGAATATTGAATTATTCAGGAAGCACCAAGAGAATATGGGAGGAGTACACAGAGTCATTGTACCAAAAAGAATTTGCTGACACAGAAGAATTTAATAAAACAGCATATGACTAAGGGGCAATGGTGATAAAGGGGGAAGTTCAGGCTGCTCTGAAGGAATTGTCAACACACATGGCCCCAGGAATTGATGGAATGCCATTTGACATATTTCAGCAAAGAGATACTGCCCTGGGCATGCTCACCAAGTTGTGCCAAGAAATCAGGAGTACAGCTACCTGGAAGAGATCCATATTTATTCCCATTCCAAAAAAGGGTGGCCTAGCAGCATTTGGAAATTATTGAAAAATATCACAAGCCTTAAATATGGATTGAAGCTGAACATAAAGAAAACAAAGCTTCTCACCTCTAGACCAGTTGGCAGCATCATTATAGATTATGAAGAGATTGAGATTGTTAATAGCTTCACTTGGCTTGGCTCCACAATCCACACTCTTGATACCAACAGCCAGGAAATCAAAAGATGAATTGCACTGGGAAAAAATGTGCTGTCAGGGACCTTTCCAGAGTACTGAAGAACAACAATGTCCATATGGAGACTAAAGTGCACCTGATCCAGGTGATTATTTTTGCAGTTACTTGCTATTCATCAGAAAGCTGGACAGTGACTAGGGATGATAGAAGGAGAGTTGAAGTGTTTGAGCTGTGGTGCTGAAGAAGAGTATTTAATAGACCATGAACTTCTAGTAGAACAAACAGGTTCACCCTAGAGAGAGTGAAATCAGGCTGATCTTTCAAGGCAAGGATTCTGAACTTTCATCTGACATATTTTGGACATTTTGTAAGGAGAGATCCATCCTTGGAGAAGGACACTACCCTTGGAAGTGTGAAGGGACATAACAAGAGAGAAAGGCCCTCAATGAGATGGATTGACTCAGTGACTAGGGTAAGTGGGGTAGGCGTGTCAGAGACATTAAATTTGGCTCAGGATAGAGCAAGGTTCAGAGATGGTGTATGTAAGATCACTATGAATTACAAGTGACTCAATGGCACATAACAATAACAAATCACATGCAAACCAAATATTGTGAATATTATCCAAAAACAATTGAAACTCATCAAGAGAGAACTATCAGAAGTACAGGCTGGGTTTAAAAGAGACTGTGGCACTGTCATTGCCAATATCAGATGGATCTTGGCTTAAACCAGAAGGATGTTTATCTGAGTTTCATTGACTATGCAAAGGTATTTGACTGTGTTGATCACAACAAATTGTGGCTTACTTTGAGAAAATGGGAATCTCAGAACACCTGATTGTGCTTATGTGAAATGTATACTTGGACCATGAGGCTGTCCTTAGAACAGAGCAAGGAAATCCTGTGTGACACAAACTTAGGGAAGGGGTGCATCAGAGATGCTTCCTGTAACCATATCTCTTCAACATGTTTGCAGAACAAATCATTCAGGAGGCTGGTCCTTATAAGGAGGAATGTGGCACCAGAATTGGAGGAAGACTCACCAATACTTGCATTATGCAGATAACACAACCTTGTTCATTGAAATGAAGAAGGACCTAAAACATCTGCTGCAGAAAGTCAAGGAATGTAGTCTTCAAATTGAAGCTCAACATCAAGAAAACAAAGATTCTCACCACTCAGCCAATTGGCAACACCGTGATAGATAGAGAAGAGATTGAGATTGTTAACAATTTCAGCTTGCTTGTGTCCACAATCAACACTTTTGGAACCAGGAGCCAGAAAATCAGAAGACAATTTTGATTAAGAAAGTCTACTTTCAGGAACCTCTCTAGAGTGTTGAAATGCAAGATTGTCGGTCTAGAGGCTTAAGGCATGCACGATGCTGGCCGTGGTCTTCATAATTATTTGCTATGCATCAGAGAGCTGGACAATGACTAAAGATGATAGAAGAAGAATTGATGCCTTTGAGTTGTGGTGTTGAAGGAAAGTATTGAACATACTGTGGACTGACAAGAGAACACACAGATTTGTCCTGGAGAGGGTGAAACCAAGTTGCTCTCCAGAGACATATATTTTGAAACCCGTCTCACATACTTTGGGCATGTTGCTATGAAGGACCAGTCCTTGGAGAAGGACATCATGCTTGGAAGGGTTGGGGACAGTGCAGGAGAGGAAGACTCTGGATGAGATGAATTGACGTAGTGACTGTGGTAATGGGGACAAGTGTTTCAGAGACAGACTGGCTCAGGATAAGACAGGATTCAGAGCTGTTGTACATAAGGTTGCTATGAATTGCACACGACTTGATGGCACATAACAACAACAACAGCAGTGAGTAGAAGTCAGGAAGTCTTAACATCTTGGAGTGTGTAGCACAACACACACAACAATTACCTAAACACTTAGATGGCAGAAGTGTCAAACTCCAGAAACTCTGCTTCACATATTGTTGTTGTTATTGTGTGCTGGAAAGTTGGGAATGACCTATAGCTAACCCTCCAGTGGGTTTTCAGAGACAGTATATTGCACAGGAGATTACCCACCCTTCTGTGGAGCATGTGGTGGATTCCAACTTATTACCTTTGGGATTGCAGCACAGCCTCTTATCAATAGGCCACCAGAGAGCTCCCTATAAGTGAATAAGAATCTTGTATTTTAAACACACATCCCAACAAAAAAATCCCACCAAATTTAACTACATGACCACTATTCCTCTTTCTTTTCAGTGTTCATGGACAGTCAAAGGAAAGCTCTGTAGATAGCAAGAGGAGATGATTTGAGGTCATTTAGGGCCCGAGATTTCATCCAGAAAAATCTCCACTAACTAGTTATATTATCATCTTTGTTAAATGAGTATGACTTTTTTTTTTTTACGTTCAAGACTATTTAGAAAGGTTTCAGACAATCAAAACATTGTTAATATTTTTGTGTTAACATTTGGCCTTTGTACCTACTACATTAAGTTGGACTTAGAAGACTGACACTTGGAATATTTGAGACAGTCTTACAACGTCCATTCAAAATGTGTAATTGGATAATGGATTTAAATGTGCAGTTTTAAGCTGAAATATCACTAAATATATGGGATCTATTATAATGTAACAGATTTTATTCTATATACACACACACTTTGGAGTTAAGTAATGTTTCATTGGATTTTTAGAAATATTTTTGAAAGAAATCAAATCTGTTAAATGTATAAACTATCAAAAAAGCTCCCAAAATACCCCAGATTTTTAAGTCCTTATATGATTATCAAACAATAAAAGATAATCGGATTCCATATTATATTTATAAAACATTAATTATTCATTGTTGTTATGTATTGTGAAGCCAGAAGCAATGTTTAGCTGCCCTTCCAGCAGGTTTTCAGAGGCTTTAAATTGGAGGAGATTGCCCAGCCATCTTCCTCTCTTGGAGCTACTGGTGGATTCAAACTGCCTACCTTAGGGTTAGTAGTGCAACTGTCTTTACTTTTCCTCAATTTATTTTGATGCATGTATTCTTTCCACCTCTTTACTCTTATTATTCCCTATAATAAGTGTCTTGTTTTATTGTTGCTGCCATTCAAGGTGTTTCAAGGTTAATTTTATCACTAAGTGGTAAAGCTTCATAAGTTTGCTTGCCCAAATAGTTTCTCATAACAAGATATTTTTGTATGAATTACTGTATTAAATTGAAAGAAGTCTGAGAAGAAGGAATTTTTTTTTAAATGTAAGGACCTGACATTTGTCTTTTCACAGAGAAAAGTTGCCTTAGAGCTTAGTAACCAAATGCTTTTAAAAACAAAAGGAAAAAAAAACACAAAACCCTACCTTTCCTCTTAGTAGAAAAAAAACCAAAAGATAAAATGGCAATAGGTGTGAATTCTCCTTTTGGTTTGTACATTCTTTAACTGGTGAACAGATTCCTATCTAGATATTTCAAAGGAGAAAGAAAATAATATTCTGATAATTAGAAAATGTTAGATATGTAGATTTACCTAACAGATACCCATTTCAGGGAGCTCTGGTGACAAGTGGCAAGAAGCTACGCTGCAATCCCGAAGGCAGGCCCTTTGAGGCCACCAGCTGCTCCACAGGAGAAAGATGTGCAGTTGACTGTCTTGCGATTAACTGCCTCTGAAAACCCAGTGTAGCAGTGGCTATGAGTCAGTTCTGACCCTAAGGTACATGCACCAAATACCTATTTTGACAAACTTCAAAATAAGGAATTGCCTAAGTACATTGTTGATCAATTTTCTTTCCTTTTAAGATTCTGTAAAACTAAAAGAGGCATAAAGAACAAATCCACTTTCCTAATAGTACTTGTTTTGGAAGAGGAGTGATTCTGAATATGTGCTTTTACTGCCTTGTTTTTAAGATATTTATTTTGATCCATACAAAACATCCAGATAATTTGATCCTAGAATCTCATTTATTGGTGACCTAAAAGACCATCCAGATGAGTAATAAGCTGGGATTACATTTGGTCCTTGGAAAGGAAATATTTCTAGAAATAAAAATACTGTTATTCTCATTCTCCTGTAATTTTCATACCACTTTGATGACAGTTTTATGGCCCCTAACAGAGATTTGGCCCCAAAAAAGCCATGCTTATACTGAGGGTGCACCCCTGCTAAATTAAAATGAATTGTGAAATAACTAGAAATGCTACAACTTTTCTTCATCTTCTGCAAATGGTTTCAAGATGTTTTCTATAAACTTTCACTACTTTTGTTTGTATGTATTTCACTCATTCATTCAGCAAGATTTGTTAAGAACACACTATGTGCCAGCTACTAAGCCTTAAGTGGTGAGTCACCAGCAAGTCTCATAGACATTCTTCTTGCACTGTGGAGATTATAGTCTAATAAAATAAACAGATATGAATCAAGTAACTCTATAAATAAATACATTCATATAATCATTCACAACTTAAGTATTGTGTTCTAGACTTGAAGATACTGTGCCTGAATCTATGAAGCTTACATTCTAATGGGCAAATAAGACAGTAAAAAACCCACAAAGATTATCATGGTAAGTGGTTCTATGGAGTGGGGGAAGCTAGTTAAATGAGGGCATAGGAAATTTGGAGTCTGTTCAATGGTAAGGACAGGCCTATCCAAAGGGATACTATTTGAACAGAGAATTGACTGAGAAAACTATTTCAACAAAAAGGATTGAGTGAGTAAGGAACAGAGTGGTAAGTAAGGAATAAGGAGCTTAAGTCAGAGATAAGAAGAGACACATCCTATACATGGCAAAAAGTTGTGGTCATTATAAACCAATGAAAATGCTTTGTATTGAGTTGCTGTTGTTGTTATGTGCCATCAAATCAACTGCAAATCATAGCAACCCTGTGTACAATAGCTCTGAAACCTGCTCAATCCTGATCCAGTCTCACTGTCTCTGACACAGCTACCCTCATTATCTCAGTTACTGTGTCATTCCACCGCATCCTCGATCTTCCTGTCTTGTGCTGTCCTTCCACCCTTTCAAGCATAAGATCCTTCTCCAAGGACTGGTCTTTCCTGATAACATGGCCAAAGTATGTGAACAGAGCTTCAGTCCTTGCCTCCAAGGAGCAACTTGGCTTCACCTTCTCCAGGATGGACCTGTTCGTTCTCTTGGTGGTCCATAGTATGTTCAATACTCTTCTCCAGCACTGCAACTCAAAGACATCAACTCTGTCATCCTTAGTCATTGTTCAGATCTCTGATGCATAGCAAATAATTACAAAGACCATGGCCTAGATCAGGCGTGCCTTAGTCTCTAGACAGATATCATTGCTCTTTAGCACTCTGGAGAGGTACATGAAAGCAGATTTTCCCCAGTGCAATTTGTCTTTTGATTTTTCAACTGCTGGTGCCAAGGGTGTTGATTGTGTGACCAAATAAACTAAAATTGTTGACAATCTCAATCTCTTCTCCATCTATCATGGAGCTGCCAATTGGCCCGGTGATGGCAATCTTTGTTTTATTGATGTTGAGCTTCAGCCCATATTGGAGATAGCAGTCCTTGACCTTCTGCAACAGATGCTTCAGGTACTTCTCAGTTTTGGCAAGCAAGGTAGTGGCATCTGCATAGCATAGCTTCTTGGTGAGTCATGAGGGATTTGCTGCAGAACATTAAGGACTGTAGTCTTTAATATGAATTGAAGCTCAACATCCAGGAGACAAAGATTGTCAGCAATGGGTAAATTGTCAGCACCATGATAGGATAGAGAAGAGATTGAAGTTGTTAACAATTAAAGCTTGCTCAGCTCTACAATCAATACTCTTAACACTAGCAGTTAGGAAATCAAAAGATGAGTTGCACTGGGAAAATCTGCTGTCAGAGACCTATTCAGAGTACTGAGAAGCAACAGTGTTAGTCTAGAGACTAAGGTGCACCTAAGCCAGGCCGTGGTCTTCACAGTTACTTGTTATGCTTCAGAGTTGGACAGTGACTAAGAATGACAGAAGAAAAATCAATGTCTTCGAATTATGGTGCTGGAGAAAAGTCTTCAACATATCATGAACCACCAAGAAAACAAATAGGTCTGTCTTGCAGAAGGTGAAACCAGGTTCATCTTTGGAGGCTAGGATTTTGAAGCTCTTTGGGCACGTGACCAGGAGAGACAGGTCCTTAGAGAAAGACATCATGCTTGAAAGGGTGGAGGGACAGCATAGGAGAGGAAGACCCAGAGGAGATGGATTGATACAGTGTCTGGGGCAATGGGGGTTGGTGTGTCAGAATTAGTGAGACTGGATCAGGAAAGGGTAGGGTTCAGAGGTGTTGTGCATAGGGTCGCTGTGGGTCACAGGCAATTTGATGGTACCTAACAAGAACAAGAATATCAAGCACTCTGCCTTCAGTTGTGCCTTCTCTCCTCCCATTCTCTTAAATAAAGTGAATTCACTTTCCCTCTTAGGGATGTATCAAAATCTCATTCATTCTTCATGTTCAAACTCTAATTTACATGCTAGTTGCTATCAAGTTGATCCCAACTTATGGCAAGCCTGTGTGAGAGAGAAAAGAACTCTCCATTGGGTTTTCAATAGTTATATTTATTTTTTTGTGCTTTTTTTACATTTTTTTTTTAAGAAGTAGAGCTCTGGGAGCCTTTGAGTAGACTTGAACTGCCAGCCTTTTCATTATTTTTTTTGTTGTTAGGGCTTTTCAGACATTGTTCACTCATGGTAGTCTCCTGTGATAGAGTGGAAGCATCCTCATAAGATTTGCTAGACTATAATACTTATGGGTATAGATTGACTTGTCATATCTTTCACAGGGCCTCTAAGTAGGCTCAAACCGCTAATCTTTGGGTTAACAACTATGTGCTTCACTATTTTACCACCAGCCCCAAACCCATTGCCATCAAATCAAGGGTCAGTTCTGTTCCATGATGACTCTGTAGAACAGAGTGAAGCTGTCCCATAAGGGGCCTTGGTGGCATTATGCGTAACGTGTTGGGTGGCTGTGAAAGCTTGATGATTTGAATGCATCAGTCAGGCAGGCTGTCTCCTCCTGTCAAGATGCGTAGCCTCAGAAATTGGTGGTAGATCTCTACATGTTGGAATCTCTCTGGCAGATGGTTTTATAGGGTTTCCAAGTCTACAATATTTTACAAAATTATTTTATTTAAATTTGCATACAAAATTTATATACATTGAGTTCCCCAGCGGTCCCGTGGATCTGTCTCTTGCTTCAACAGTGTTCGGACGGAACAGACCCGGCGACTTCCCACCTTCCAACCTCTGACTACCCTCCAACTTCACCTCCAGGTGTAACCTCGGGACCATCTCAACCATCTCCTATTTTCGGGACCAGCTAACACCTTTTTTTTTTTTTGCTAGCCCCAAAACCTGGACCAACTATGAGCTCTCAGATCATCACAATTAATTCCGCCGAACCAGAAGCTGGCGTCAACCGTCTGGTCAACCTGCACCTGAGGGCCTCTTACACCTACCTCTCTCTGGGCTTTTATTTTGACCGCGATGATGTGGCCTTGGAAGGCGCGGGACACTTCTTCCGCGAGTTGGCGAGTGAGAAGCGCAAGGGTGCCGAGCGGCTCTTGAAGCTGCAAAACCAGCGCGGCGGGCGAGTCCTCTTCCAAGATATCCAGAAGCCATCCCACGATGAGTGGGGTAAAACCCTGGACTCTGCAAGCAGCGCTGGCCTTCGAGAAGAACCTAAACCAGACCCTTCTGGATCTGCATGCAACTCACACTGGCCCCCATCTCTGTGATTTCTGGAGAACCACTTCCTGGATGAAGAAGTGAAACTGCTGAAGAAGATGGGTGACCATCTGACCAACATTAGAAGACTGGGCAGCCCCTAGGCTGGACTGGGCAAGTATCTCTTTGAGCGTCTCACCCTCAAGCACGACTAGGGGTCTGCGGGGACTTGGAGGGGGAAACCTCTGTGTCCTCCTGCCAACAGCAGCAAGCTTCTCTATCCCACCCTGATGTAGAATCTTATCCACCCAGAAGCCCTTGCCCAAGCCTTGGACCAAATGAAACAATAAAGCTTTTTGCAACAGCTAAAAAAAAAAAATTATATACATTGTGTCCCACACATTCCTCTACTCACATTGTTTCATAAGATCATCCCATATATTGTTTTATAAAATTAATCACCATTGATCTATGCCCACCATTACCCTGCCTATTGAGGTTCCCATTGGACCCTTTCTAATTACTTTACCCCCTTTTCTGTGACCTTGTGATTTCTCCCCACCCTTGGTTCCCCTGCACCCTCCCCTTTCCCTTTTGGACTTTTGTATACATCTTACTGGTAATTCTTCTGTTCAAATAAAATGGTCTTATGCCGTTTTTGTCCTTATGAGATGGAGTTAGTTCACTCAAGAAAGAATCTTTCCCCTTAACTACATCTACATCTTCCCCCGTCGAACAGCTGCTGGGTTTGAACTACTGACTTTTTAGTTAGCAGTGGAGGGTTTACCAACTGTGCCACAAGAGCTCTTTAAACCATTTATCATATTTAGCCCTTTGTAAGAGCACTGAAATCTGCAGGTAGGTAGGATATTTTGGGTGTGTATCTACTCCATCAGATTCTCAGCGTCTTAGCAACATAAGCTCCTGGTGATCTCTTAGTGTGTGTGTTTCAGGCCTTTCCTCTCTTAAGTCTTAATCTTTGCCTAATTACCCACTCGTGGTTTCAAGTTGTTATCAGTTGATATGTTTCTCAGGAGTGCCTCATCCCCTCTGTAAAGGGTTCAGCCTTGGCTCTGCAATCCAGCAGTGACTATTATGAGCTTTTATTCCTTTAATTTTTTTTTTTTATCTGTGAGCTGTAGCAATGGAGGAACTTGATCTCACCTCCTTGGAAGAAAGGCTCACACTCCTCTTTGCAGTTCAAAATGGAAATGTATCCTCCACTACAGCCAAAGAGAGTGTTCATCATACTTCCTATAAATACCACTGGATAGTTTGCTTTCCTTTCTTTCTTTGATGTAGCTCAAGACATGTTGATGGTGCACTTCATGTCTGTTATTATATGAGTTAGAAAAGGATATGAAAACATAATTTTTCATAAATATGAGTTGTGGTAGTCTTGGGTATTGTTTGACAGCCACTGTGCCTTCACTAATGACCATTAGCCTCAGAGCTTAATTGTCAATTGATATATGTCAGACCTTCTTAATACACTGGCTGATTTTCATTAGTTTCTAAATTATAGCTGCTGATATCAAGATAGTTTAAAAATAGTAAAACTATGATTCCTCTTTAATTTCCTGAGGATCATATTTGTGGGCACCAGGGAGGCTGAGCGATAAATCTGATGGATTTTTGCCATCGTATTTAGAGCAAACAAATTAATGATAGAAACAGTTTCCTACTAGGAGATAATAAAGGAAATGGGCAAACAAAAATAAATGTTACAGAGAGGAAAAATACAGTCTCTGCAAGCAGATTAATGGTTTTCTTCTGCAAATTAGATGGAATTGTTTTAAATGTAGGCAAGACTCTTCAAATTATATGATTTAGCTAAATAACATAACATTTGTTCCTATCATTAAAGAATTGTCTTTATATTGGGGCCAAAATTAATGCTTAAATATTCCTTATTGCAAAGAAGTTATTTACTAGTGAGTATTCCTTTAATTGGACTGAGCTAAGTGAGAGTGTGATTCATCCCTCAGGGACCCAATTTCAAGTTGGTTTTTGCAAGGTAGGTTTGTAGGATTAATATCTGCACCTGTACCTGCTAGGGAAATAATTGAAGAACTGATTGAGTATTCATAGCATATAAAATGGCTACACACATAGGCACACTCACAGAGGTGTTCCACTGAGTCCTTCAACCTGTCGCAGGTCCCTCAGGACCCTGGGTTCCACCATGCTATCTTTGACTGTCAAATGCAATTACAGAGCCTTGCATGCTGTGAGTTCTCAATAAATATTTGCTCTTTGATTATTGCAAAGCTTTTCTGGTACAGAGATTCAAACTAGATCCTGCAGCATGGCATGAAAATAGAGAAAAGGACACGAAGGGCCAATTTTCAACTTTGCTAAAGTTAATTCCTACATTCCCATAATGGTGCGCCTCCTTGATCTCTTGCTAAAGCATAAAGAAGATCTATTTTCTTCCTGGCAAGAGGCCATCTGCCAATTTAATAACATATCATTTACTTTGAAATATAGGTAACATGGAAATAATTGATAATATTACACTTATGAAATACTTTAAAATAATGTTCAGATTTTTTACTATGGCATTTTAATGATAATTAGATAGTAATCAAGTGCTATGGTGTTTTAATGTTATTCTAATAACCTCATTCTTAAAGGGACAGTCATTACAATCTAAATATTCCAATTTTCCATTTTTGTATCTTTCTTGAGAAATAAATCTCAAAAATAATACAATACTATTCTAAAAGACACAGATTCTTATCACTAGGGCAATGGCATCACCATATAGGTGAAGAAAAGATTGAGATTGTTAACAGTTATAGCTTGCTCAGCTCCACAATCATCAGTCTTGGCACACTAGCAGTCAAAATCAAAAGACAAATTGCATTGAGAAAGTATGCTGTCCGGTACCTCTCCAGATTATTGAGAAGCAACAATGTCAGTATAGAAACTAAGGTGGGCCTGATCCAGGCTATGGTCTTTACAATTACTTGCAATGCATCAGGGAGCTGGACCGTGACTAAGAAAGACAGAAGAAGAATCAAAGCCTTTGAGTTGTAGTTTTGGAGAATAGTCCTGAACATACCATGTACTGCCAAGAAAATAAATAAGTCTGTCTTAGAGAGGCTGAAACCAAGTGTCTCTTCAGAGGCCAGGAGTTTGAAGCTCCATTTCACATACTTTGAGTGCGTGGTCAGGAGAAACCGGTCCTTGGTAAAGTACATCATGCTTTTCAGGGTGGAGGGACAGTGCTGGAGAGGAAGATCCCAAATGAGAGGTATTGATACCGTAACTGGGGCAATAGGGATAGATGTGTCAGAGTCAGTGAGACTAGTTCAGGACAGGGCAGGCTTCAAAGCTATTGGTACATAGGGTTGCTATGAATCATAGGCAACTTGACGGCACATAACAACAAGAACAACAAAAACTACTTATAGCTGAATTCAAAATTTAATGATTTATTTTTTTGGTATAATTACTTTTTATTGCTCTCTGTCAAAAAGTGGAAATATATTTGAGAACATTATAGAGCATATATTTCAACAAGATAATGCTAGCACACTTTCTAGGAATAGCAAAGATAGTATCTCACAAAACTAAAATCTACATCCAGGAACATATATTTGAGTAGAATAGACAAAAGTGTGATGCAATGGATTTCATGTGTTAAGTTCTGAAAAATAGATATTTTCAGATTAACAGCTTTAGCATTAAGCACAGATTAAAAGCAAAATAATAAGCTTATTTCAGTATCCACAAACATTAATTCTCATACTTAATACTTTTAGTATCTTAAGTTTTCTACATCCTTACTGATTTTTTTGTTTATATGAAAACATTTTTAACAGATAAATTGTTGTTATTTGCCATTGAGTCGCCTCCAACTCAGAGGTACATTAGCTCTAAACTCTGCTCTATCCTGAGCCAATCTCATCATCTCCGACAGATCTAATCTGATTTCTCCAGTCACTGAGTTAGTCCATCGCATCATGGGTCTTCCTCTCCTGCACTTTCCCTCCACCCTCCCAAGCATGCTCTCCCTCTCCAACGACTGAGCTTCCTGGCTATGTGCCCAAAGTTTGTGAGGCAGAGCTTCAAAATCCTTGCCTCCAGGGAGCAACCTGGCTTCACCCTCTTCAGGACAGACCTGTTTGTTCTCCTGGTAGTACACGGTATGTTCAACACTCTTCTCCAGCACCACAACTCAAAGACATCTATTTTACTTCTCTCATTCTTATTCAATGTCTTATTCTCTGATGCATAGCAAATAACCGAGAAGACCGTCACCTGGATCAGGTGCACCTTAGTCTCCAGACTGCTGTCCTTGCTCTTCAGTACTTTAGAGAGGATACTTATTTAAAAAAAATAAATTACTGTCACTATAATACCTTAAGGCAATAATTTTATGAATATCATCTAATAAAATAAGTAATTTGTAAATAATATTAAAATGTCATGGAGTCATCTCTCTGGAATTGGACATAAATCAATTAGCAAACTCCTTTCCAAATTATTGAGGAGCTACAATGTCAATTTGAGGATTACCGTCTGCTGGATCCAGGACATGAGTTTTCCCATCATTTTCGCTGCATCTGAGAGCTGGACAATAAAGTATGACAGAAGAATAATTGATACTTTATACTGTGGAATGCCAAAAGAACAAACAGATATATCTTGGGGAAGATGCTGCTTGAATACTCCTTGGAAACAAAGATGATAAAGCTTTGTCTCACATATTTTGGGCATGTTTCTAGGAGAGGATATTCCCTGGAGAGGGACATCATGCTTGGAAGGGTTGAGGGACAACAAAAGAGAGGAAAACCCTCAACGGGGTTTTATTGGTACAGTGACTACAACAATATATTTGAAGGTTTGGAGATTGTGAGTACGGAACAGGATACAACAGGATTCAGACTTGTTCACAGGGTCACTATGAGTCATACTCAATGGCACCCAATATGTCTATTTGGAAGAAAGATGTAATGCTTAAAGCAAATAATATTCTCCAGTGTGAAAAACAATGTATATGAACTTTGTATGTAAAGCAGTATAAAATTATTCACTAACTTGAGAGGGACTGAGAGAATTATGCTGAGTGAACTAACTCAGTCCCACAAGGAGAAATACTATATAAAACCATTATTGAAGAATGACTGTGAGGATACAAAGGGGTGGGGGTGGAAGCAAATGGGTAAATAAACTAGTGTAAGAAAAAGTTATAACCAGGGGGAAAAGAGAAGATAATAATTGGCTGTGGGGTAAAAATCCTAAGTTGAATGTAAAACACAGATTATATCAAACATTTAAATACATTTTCTCTGTGGATTACTTTTAGATTTATTATTAAAATCGTATTTCCTTTCTAAATATATGCTTTAAAATTGTGTATAAAAATGTCCTAACATGGATTTTCTTAGGGAGAAAAGGAATTCTAATGGAAGCTCCCTATAACACAAATCAATGAGGAAAAGTAATTTTATCTAAAACATGTCATAACATAATCAAAGTTTTAGGAATATGTCTGTGGTGGGAATTCTCCAAAGTACTGTAGAGCAATGGTGTCTCTCTGGAGACTAAGGTGTGCCTGATACAGGCCATGGTCTTTGCAATCACTTGTTACGCATCAGAGAGTTGGACAGTGACTAAGGAAGATAGAAGGAAAATTGATGCCTTTGAGCTGTGATGCTGGAGAAAAGTATTGAGGGTACCATGGACTGCTAGGAAAATAAACCGGGAGGCTCCTTAGAGGCAAGGATTCTGAGGTTTCATCTAACATTGGACATGTTGTAAGGAGGGACCGGTCCTTGGAGAGGGACATCATGCTTGGTAGGGTGGAGGGACAGCACAGGAGTGGATAACCCTCTATTAGGTGGATTGATTCAGTGACTGGGGTAATCAGGATGGGAGTGTTAGAGACAGTGCAATTGGCACAGGACAGAGCAGAGGTTAGGGCTGTTGTACATAGGGTCGCTATGAGTCGCAAGCAACTCGACGGCACATAACAATAACAACAACAAAATGTAGTGGTGAAGGTTAACTTCATTAAGTTATGTTTGGCCTCAGTAGTTTGGCAAATATTTAATTATCTTCCATTTTGGGCTAAGTTGAAAGGAAGTCATGTGAGGTGTAGCCTTCACCTAGTATATAAGTTATGTTTTGCTTCTGAAAACGCACCCATTAGTTAGGGTCAGTTTTGACGCTATGGCACACAGCAACAACAACAACTATCTGTTAAGTAAGTGTCTGCTAGATGTTGGATACTCACATTGTCATGTTCACGCTTCCTGGTATTTGCCAGAAATATTCAATTTTGATGAGACAAGAGAGGAAATTTTGTTTTAATAACTGCAGTCTCTAGAGACCAGATTATTGAATACTTATTCATCAAGTAAGATCTCTTGTTCCAGTTTAGAGATTTATCCTCAGCCCAATCTCCAAACAGCAGTTTAAATTAATTTATGCATTCAGTCAACAAAATATTTATTAAGCACTTACAAGATTTTACAGAATATTCTAGGTGTGTAGAAAATGATTAGAAATAATACAAACCCCCCCACAGAGCTTGAATTTTAGTTTAGGGGAATCATAGAAATTCTAAAAGATAGTAGTAGTTTGAGCACTCTTGATTATTGACCAAGAAGTGAATAATGATCCCAGTGAAGTGAGAATTCATTGGCAGAATTTTATGAGATTCGTAATCTGTAGCATAGCAGCGAGTGCCAATTATCCAGGCTGGACAAATCTAGATTATCTTCTACTTTTGCCTTAATGAATTATTTCCCAGGAGTTACCTGGGAATATGGGAAACCACTTTTGGATGACACATGGATTTGAGGAGAACACATGTGAAGGGTCAAAACAGGAATAATTCTTTTTTATGCTATTTTAATAAAACTAAAGTTTGTTGAACTCAAGTTGTGCAGTCTCTAGGGAGTTGTAGTACTAACTCAAAACACCACACTTCTTTTTTTAAAAAAAAATTTCTTTTTTCTCATTTTTAAAAAATTATTATACTGGTATATTTACAAAAATTGATACATTGTTTTCCAGACCAGATTCTTCCAATTTCCCTCACCTCTCCCATTAAATTGTACAACCCCATGATTAATACCCCCTTCTGCACATGCTCATCCTTCTGCTTCCCCCTCCCCTCTCCCCTTGCATCTTCATACTCGTTCTACAATATTTGTCCTTGTGGGACTGTGTTAGTTCACTCAGCATAATGCTCTCCAGTCCCTCCCAACTTAGGTAATAATTTACAAAATCATTGCTCCTGCGTGCTGCATAGTATTCCATGATATGAATGTATCATAATTTCTCAGTCCATTCTATTGTGGTTGGACAGCTGGGCTGTTTCCTTGTTCTTGAGATGCTAAATAAAGTTGAACATATAAACATTGGTGTACAAGTCTCCATTTGTGCCTCAGTTCTTATTTTCTCAGGGTATATTCCAAGCATCGAGGACTCTCCTTCATAGGGTCGCTATGAGTCGCCTGCGACTCGACGGCACTTAACAACAACAACAACAGCAACAACATATTCCAAGCAGTGGAGTAGCTGGGTACCACACCTCTTTTAATGTTTGAATCCACCAGCTCGTTTTTGAGAGAAAAATGAGCACTCCTCTCCTATACGGCGTATAGTCTTGGAAACCTGCTGGAGGGTTGTCTATGAAACCAATTCCAGCTTGAAGACTGTGAGCCAAGTTTTGAATTAACCTAGTATTAATCATGTGTTTAAAGGGTAATAGGAGCTCTGTTGGTAAATTGCTATTAGATGCCTGTAAAGTCAGCTATGACTCATAGTGACTCCATAATGAACAGGTCTGAATCTTGCTCTGTCCTGCGCTATCCTTACGATCTCTGTCATATTCAAGCTCATTATGGTAGTCATTGTATCAAACTGTCTCATTTGGGGCCTCCCCCCTTTTGCTGACTCTCTACTTTTCTTAGGGTGAGGTTTCTCTCCAAGGACTTATTCACCCTGAAAATATAACCAGAGTGAAACAAAGTGTCATCGTTTTTTCCTCTGAGCAGCACTTTGGTTAAGACATATTTGCTTTATTTTTTTTATTCTTTTTAATTAAGATTGTGATTTTA
>NW_006400005.1:3478031-3490146 GCF_000299155.1 Elephantulus edwardii
TATTGTGATTTTTTTAACAAGAGTTTATTTTTTAAAAAGTTTATTTTTAAAAAGTTGGATTTTGATTCATTTATTGTTGTACATTTTTACCCCTTCTCCCTCCCTCCTTTCTCCACCCCCAGGTCTCCATAATTCAAAGACTTTAATTCTTGCATTGCTGTGTTTGTTTTTTTTAAATCCTTTGTCTGAGGCGTGTTGTTACTACGTCATAGCTGATCCTCCAGTGGGTTTTTAGAGACAGTAAATCACATGGGAGGAGATTTCCCATCCTTCTCCGATGGACCAGCTCATGGACTCAAACCCTGTACAGCTTCTTACCACTAGGCCACCAGAGCTCCTTGTCTGGTGGTACAGTAATTGCACTGCTAAGCAAAAGGTGTGTAGTTCACATCCATTAGCACCTCTTGTGGAAAGAGATGGGAAGTCTCCCCCCACCTCAAGAGTCAAAATTGAGTGCACAGCAGTAAGTTTTGAATGAATAAATAGGTGCAGTATCTTTCTTTCTTGAGGTACATCAAAGTCATTAGTGTAGAAACCTTTTGCATGAAGTTGCCTCTATAATTTTCACCACCTGTCGAAGCTATGTTGTTGTTGTTATGTACCATCGAGTCATCTGCAACTCATAGTGACCCTATGTGCAACAGCCCTAAACCCTGCCCTATCATGTACCAATCTCACTGTTTCTCTGACACACCCACCCTGATTACCCTAGTCACTGAATCAGTCTGCCTCATAGAGGGTCTTCCTCTTTTGTGCTGTCTCTCCACCCTCCCAAGCATGACAAAGTATGTCAGATGAAGCTTCAGAATCCTTGCCTCCAAGGAACAGCCTGGTTTAACCCCCTCTAGGACAAACCTGTTCATTTTCTTAGCCGACCATGGTATGTTCAATACTTTTTTTCCAACACCACAGCTCAAAGCATCACTTTTCCTTCTATCCTCCCTAGTCATTGTCCAGCTCTCTGATGCATAGCAAGTGATTAAAAGACCATGGCCTGTATCAGGCACACCTTAGTTTTATGACTGACACTGTTGCTCTTCAAGACTTTGTAGAGGTCTCTAACAGCAGACTTTCCCATCACAATATGTCCTTTAATTTCCTGGCTTTGTTGCCAAGAGTGTTGACTGTGGAGCCAAGTAAACTAAAACTGTTGATAATCTCAGTGCAACTCCCTATAGATTAGGTCACTTTAGTTCCCTAAACCAAAATTTAGTACCACTTAAGCAATAACTCCCAATTTTCTTCTCTTCTAGCCTCTGGAAACCACTAATAAACATGTCTGTACTCATTCACCTGTTCTGAATATATCACATAAGTTGTTTGTTGTTGAGTGCCATCAAGTCACCTATGACTCATAATGACACTATGTATAATAGTCCTGAAACCTCCTCTGTCCTGTGCCAACTTTACTGTCTCTGACACACCTACCATTATTAACCTCAGTCACTGAACCTCTCTTGTGCTGTCCCTCCAGCTTCCAAGCATGATGTCCCTCTCCACTGACTGGACCCTCCTTACAACATGTCCAAAGTATATCAGATGAAGCCTCTGAATCCTTGCCTTCATGGAGCAGCCTGGTCTCACCCTCTTTAGGATAAACCTGTTTGTTGTCCAGGTAGTCCATGGTATATTCAATACTCTCCTCCAACCACAGCTCAAGGACATCATTTCTCTTTCTAGCATTCCTAGTCATTGACCAGATTTCTGATGCATAGCAAGCAATTGCTAAGACTATGGCCTGGATCAGGTGCACCTTAGTATCCAGACTGACATCCTTGCTCTTCAGTAATCTGGAGAGGTCCCTAACAGCAGACTTCCCCAATACAGTTCATCATTTGATCATACAGGTGGGGACATATAAAGTTTCCTGTACTTTTGTGATTGAATTATTCCATTCAGCATAATATGTTCAGTTTATCCATGTTGGAACACTAGACTTAGTTGTCTTTAGCAAATTGTGCTGCTTATTAAAAAACTCTATCACTTGCAGTTAGTTCACAATCACAAACCACTCATCAGCCACTTGGTTTGATCCCAATACTGATTTAAAGTCTTAGAAACTAAATGGAGGGTCAACTATGCATTGGAAATGACTGGACACCGATGAGTTTGTACATGTCAAAACTTCATTTCATTGGGAATACCATATTATTTTTTTTTATGATTCACCTATCAATGCACATTTGAGCTTTTTCTCCCTTTTGTCTATGAATAATGCCACAACTGCATTCAAATATCTGAGTTCATATTTTTTATTCTTTAGAGCATGCATTTAGGAGTGGAATTGCTGAGACTTAAGAGTATTTCTGTATTTAACTTTTTGAAAAAAAATGACAAAATATTGAAAACTACCTTACTTAGGAAATTATTTGTCTGGTAGTATACTTACGTAGGTGGCAAGAGCTGTGCTGTAATCACAACAGCTCATTTTGAGGCCACCAGCTGCTTCATGCGAGAAGGATGGGCAGTCTCCTCCCATGCAGTAAACTGCTTCTGAAAATCCACTGAAGGGTCAGATATGGGTTGGTTCTGACTCTAAAGTACAAATGTAACACAACAGTGTATTAACTTAGCTTTTATAGTACAATAGTACCTATAGTAGCTGGAGTTCCACCGTGGAGACTTTCAATCATGACCTCACATGCCTCTGCCAATCAAAGATCACGCTGCCCATCGCTAAATGCTGATCTCTGGAGGACAGAGATTATATTTTAAATATGTAGTCTTTTTATTTTCCCAATCCCCACGACTACATGAAAGTATATATAGTGTCTCCTGCAAAGAAAAATTTTTATTTTATTATAAAAAATTGATTTTAGGGGAAAAGGTATACAGAGCCTTCTCCTCCTTCTCTTGTGTTGCTAGAAGTTTGGACTGAATGGCTTTCCTGAGAAACAGAGATTGTCCTGGAAGTTGACATTTACTTTTCCTAAATTACTTTAGCTATCTATGATCTCATGAAAGAGTTACACTGAACTTATTCCTGAGCGGCTTTGGATAGTTAATTATGTTACAAACGTATGCTGAGTCCTCTGTTGGTCTGTGAGTTTCGCTTGCCAGTTTTCTGACAGCAGTTGGTGGCATTAAGCAGCAGCTGTCTTCTCTTTATCTTGCTTTTCACTTGGAAATTCAGGACCACAGCCAGATTTCGAGACTTTTCCCTTCTGCTCCTTCTTATGGTCTTATGTGAAAGCCTTTCGTCTTACACACACATGTACACGCGCGTGTGCGCTCATGTACATATATACCCTGTTCAACTTTTTACAGGCAGTTTTGATAATCAGCTGTTCAGCCCTACCCTTAGTCAATATGATGTTTCCATCATTAATTCCACTTCTCTCCTGTCCCTATTCCCTATGAATAAACTTCATTCTCTATAACTTTTCTTGACTTTCTAGGTATGTGAAATCGCACAATAGTAAAGCTCTTATTATTGATTCATTTCATTTAGCATAATATCTCTCGTATGTTTTTACTTTTACATATTTGGTGAACCTAAATTATCAGAGACTTCTCATTCCCTAATACTGGTTTCCATTTTGGCCTGTTTTTGTATTTTATAAATTGCTCTTTTAGCTTTTATGTATAAAAGTGTTCTAGCTTTAAATTTTAAAAGTACTTCTTAAGAAATCAAATATCAATTAGTTCTAAAATTTTAAATTCTGAAAATAATTTTTAAGACATTTAAAAGTTGATGGGGGAAAAACACTACAGTGATCAGAAGAGAGGGGAAATCATTCTGTATCTGTTCACTCATTCAGTTTGTATTTATTTAGTCTGTTTTTATTAGGATCTGACATCGTTGTTATGTGCAGTCAAGCAAGAACCAGCTCATAGCTGACCCTCCAGCAGGTGTTCAGAGTTTGTGAATTGCACAGGAGGAAATTGCTCCTTTTTCTCCCGCAGAGTAGCTGGTGTATTTGAGCCACCTGGCCTTGGATTGACAGCACAGTACTTAAAAGTTGCCATAACTTCCCAAAACACTATTATACTCTCTTAGAATTTACAGTAAAGATGAGAGAATCGCAGTCTTGCCCTGAACTAGAAGGCATCTCACATTTTTCGGATGTCCAGTATACCAGATTTTCTGGTGGAAAGTCTTTCCTATGGCAAATACTTAGAAAGTGTGACATTGTCTCCCATTTCCCTCCTCTCAAAGAAAAAGGATTTGAGATGCAAATAGCTGATGATCCCTTAGAAATCAGACATCCCTTGCTGTTCTATTCTACCAGCTCTTTCTTGAGGGAACTCCACTCAGAAGCTCCACTTGACTTTTCTCAATGCATCCCGAAGTTGTTGTTGTTGTTGTTGTTGTTAGGTCCCACTGAGTTGACTACAATTCATAGCAATCCTGTGACAACAGATCTGAACCTCTCCTATCCTATGACGTCCTCATCTCTGACATACTTAATCCCATTGCTGCAGTTACTGAGCAAGCCTCTCTTGTGGAGGGTATCCCTAACATGATGTCCCTCTCTAAGGAATAGCCTCTTTTAACAACAAACTGTAAGAAGAAGTGTTGCCCTCCTTGTCTTTAAGGAGCACCCTCGCTATGCTTTTCCCAAGATACACCTAATTGTTCTTTTAGTAGCCCATGAAATATTCAGTACTCTTCTCGAAAGTTTTGTGTATTGATATTTTTTCTTATTTAAAAAGAAAAAACATTCGAATAGCATCTTTATATTAAATTGTTGGCTTCAGTTCTCACAATACCCTGAAGTAGATCTCATTTCCAGTTTTCCCAATGAAAAAGAAGACTCCTGAATATCCAAACTGAACCAGGATTCAATGACTCCAGAATCATGGACTGTGTTCTCATTTTTGGCTACCTGCCTTCAGGTCCTTCTCTGTGAAGTTGGCATCATCTCCTGGCAGTGCTGCTACATGCAGGGCACCCCCCCTCCTGATCCTCTCTTGCCTCTAGTAGGCCCCGTGCTGCATCAAACAACTCTCCAGTCCTGGGGTTTGGCATCTGTACTCTCCGTACCATCTCCAGAACTTTCCAGAGCTGGCAGCAGGTCTGTACACCTCTCCCACGACACTTACTCAAGGACCGGCACCTCTACATGGGCCTTCCTGGCTTAATATCAACGAGCCAGAGTCTATCACCAGTATTTCTGATTCTGAAAACATTGGCAAGAATCCCATATTCTTTTTCATGATAATATTCCCCATGCTTTGTATATTAAAGTTCTGGTTGTGACTCAGTAAAATGGACTTAATGTGTGATAGAAAATTCAAACTCCCATTTGCCTGACACTTGGAACTTTGGGTGTCTTCTACTAGAAGGTCTTTAGAATCGCTTTTGTCCCATACTATGACACTGCTTTTGAGTCATTGTATCTGTTATTCATTGTGTTTCTACCTTCTCCTTTTGTTTTTATTATAAATACACTGCTTCTATAACTACCTTGTACAATGCTTATTCACATTATATCTAAAATAACTCTACAAGACTACCAGGAAAGAAATCTACTGAATTGATTGTTGTCTGCTCCAACTAAGTTTTTTGCTTATGAAAAATTTTATGCAATATTTTCTTGGGAAAAATCCTGCTGTCAGGGACCTCTCCAGAGTGCTGAAGAGCAAGGATGTCAGTCTGGAGGCTAACTTGCTATATATCAGAGAGCTGGACAGTGACAAAGGATGACAGAAGAATCAACACCTTTGAGCTGTGATGCTGGAGAAGAGTATTGAACATACCGTGGATCACCAGAGCAAATAAATCTGTTTTGGAGAAGGTGAAAACAACTTTCTCCTTGGAGACAAAGATTTTGAAGGTCCGTTTCACATGCTTTGCGCATGTGGACAGGAGGGACCAGTCCTTGGAGAAGGACTTCATGCTTGGAAGAGTGAAGAGACAGCGTAGGAGAGGAAGAACTCAGATGAGATGGATTTACTTGGTAACTGGGGCAATGGAGTTAGATGTGTGAGACTGTCTCAAGATAGGGCAGTGTTCAGAGCTATTATACATAGGATTGCTATGAGTTTTTGGTGACTCTGCGGCACATAACAACAATAACATTATGGCTCTGACATGCATTTTTTTGGTCTGTCCTGTTACATCTTTGGAAAAAGTGAGTGTCAAGAGTATTTTCCCCATTTTATTCTCACAGAGGCTAGTCAGGGTTTGAGTATGTGACTTATTTTTGTCAAATTATTTCTTGTTTAATTCTCAGCCTTTTAAGGGAGTTTCTGTTAATACATAAAAATTCATCTTCAAGGAAACAATGATCATATCAGTGTGGGAGAAATATGTGATACTTTATGTAATTCATTATTTTTATACTCATAAAACTTCAGAAGGGTAAAATGATAGGATAATCTCAGCGAGCCCTCTTCCTTTCAGATTGTGAAACCATGGATTTAGACTTGAAAACTGTAGAGATGAAGGGATTTGTTCAAAATCTTAGTTATTAAGCTGAGAGCCAGTATAATCCCAACCTTTCGTTCTTAGTCCATTTGTTTCCCTTCTTTTAACACTTATTTTTATTAAACAATGTCAACAATAGATCTTAAATTACTAAGGATTTAATATTTATGTTTTATCAACAGAGTTATTAATTCTTCTGTGTATTAACATCCTGTTGAGGCCAAATGTGAAAGTACTAAACTTATAAATTACACAGACAATGACTTTGTTACAGCTGCTATCAAGTCATCTTCAACTCATGGTACCATGGTACACACCTGATCAAAATGTTACACATTTCTCTGCGGCTACTGTGTATTTTGAGTGCTTTCCACCTCCCAGCAATATATCTGACATTATTCTGTCGTGATTCAAGTTAGAAGTAGATTTTCAGGTCTTTAGTCCTAGTCTGTTTTAGTCTGGAAGTTTTGCTGAAACCTGTACCCTATTTTGTCATTATGTGTTGGAGAGTCAGCTAAGACTCATAACGACCCTGTGCATAGGGTCTATCCTGAGACATTTTCACAGACTCCGACACACTTACCCTTATTACCCCAGTCACTATGTCAATCCTTCTCATCTGTACTCTTCCTCTCCTGCACTATCCCTCCATCCTTCCAAGCATATGATGTCCTTCTCTAGGGACTAGTCCCTTCTGGTGTTTAGAATACAGGTGTTATTATTTCCAGCATCACAGCAATACACAAACCGCCAGAGTACAACAAACAGATGTTAGGACAAAATACTAGTTCTGTGACTTTTTTAGCTGTATAGGACCGATTGTTGTTGTTAGGGGCTGTCCAGCCAAGTACCACTTATAGCTACCTTGTGGGCAACAGATCTGAGCTTTGTCCTATCTTCTGCCATGCTCAGACTCTGACACGCTCGGACCCATTGCTGCAGTCACTGTGTCAGTCTACCCTCTAAGGTTGAGACTCTGCCTCTCTTCCACCAACCCTCCACCTTCCAAGGTATAGCCTCCTTCTCCAAGGAATAGCCTCTCCTAGCAATATGTTAAAAGTATATGAAACAAAGCTTTATCGCTATTGCCCCCAAGTAGCACTCTGGCTCCACTTTCTCCAAGACATATCTGTTTGTTCTTTTGGTAGTCCATGGGATATGCAGTAATCTCCAACACTACAACTCTAAGGCATCAATTTTTCTCCTGTCATTTTTAATTCATTGCCCAGCTCTCAGATGCAAGTTATTGAAAAGACCATTGCCTGAATCAAGTGTACCTTAGTCCTCAAACTGATGTCATTGCTCCTCAGTACTTTGGAGAGATCCCTGACTAAAACCTTCCCTAGTGTAATACATCTCTTGATTTCCTGACTGCTGGTACAGAGTGAATTGATCATGGATACATGAAAGATAAAGTTGTTGACAGTTTCAATCTTTTCTCCATCCATCATAATGTTGCCTATCAGTCCAGGGGCAAGAATTTTTGTTTTTGACATTGAGATACAATCTATATTGAAGGCTGTGGTCTTTGATCTTCTGCAGCAAGCACTTCAAGTTCTCACTTTCAGCAAGCAAGGCTCTATCGCCTGCATAAAAGGTTACTGATGAGTCTTCCTCCAATTCTGATAATGGCTAAATGTTTTTGGTCTAGTGGCAAGAAACTGTGCTGCCATCCCAAAGGCACATCGTTCAAGGCCACCAGATGCTCCTCAGTAGAAAGATGACAGTCTCTTCCTATGCAATTAACTGCCTCTGAAAACCCTCCAGAGGGTGGGCCATGGATCGATTGTGACTCTATGGTACACATCAACAACAACCAATTAAAATAAGTATAGAGAAAGGTTACAACCCTGATGCACAGTTTACCTTTCAGCTTACCACCTTCTCTTAGAGAGAGAAGTCCTCTCATAGAAATGGTACCTGAGATTCAGCTAGGGAGTCTCCTACATAGTGGGGTTTACCTGTCAGTTTACTGTATTGGGGATTTATCTGTACATTGCTAATTACTTTGTAACTTGTATATCTGTATTCCTGCATGCTTATCGTCATAGTTAGTACAGTACTTGTCTGTCAGTTTGTTGTACCAAGGTTACTTGTGGGTGCTGTCAGTGATGCTGACAGTTGTGATACCAGTATGTCAAATGTCAAAGGGGTCACCTGTGGTGGGCAAGTCTGGTAGAGCTGCCAGATTAAGACAGACTTAGGAAGTAGGATTGACTATTCACTTCTGAAATAGAGGCCTCTGAAAACTCTATGAACAGTAGAAGAATACGGATACAGTATTAGAGCTATAACAGTGGAGAAGGTATTTAATCCAACTTAGCTTCAGTTCCCTCACCCAGGAAATGACAATTATAATACTAAATATAGATAATTGTTGCCAGGAATAAATTGATTTCCATTTTATAGTGTTTAGTTCTTAGAACAGTGCCTTCACATAGTACATGCTCAATTAATG
Source organism: Elephantulus edwardii (assembly GCF_000299155.1). Classification (NCBI taxonomy): domain Eukaryota; kingdom Metazoa; phylum Chordata; class Mammalia; order Macroscelidea; family Macroscelididae; genus Elephantulus; species Elephantulus edwardii. The sequence continues at coordinate 3,486,863 of NW_006400005.1, forward strand.
GACGCACAATAATTCTCAGGTCTCTCCTTCCTCTTTATCAGAAATAGAAAAATACTCTATTTTCATGCTTACAGCAGTGACTGTGCTGTTGTTATTGTATTAATATTATTTTAAGCCTATGATTAAATTTGTCTTTCAGATATGATTGTAAGTAAATTTTAAATGCACATTTGATTTTTTTTGTTTTTTAAAAAAATTCTAATCAGATTCTGTGGAAGAAGAATTAATGGAAGATAAATAGGAGAAGGAATGAGTAAGATAATATAGGCATATCAAGGCATTTACTAGATGTATACCCGCATTTCTCAGAGTATGATTTTAGACCTCCTGCATCAGTCATCTCTGGAGCTGGTAAAAGAAGGAAGATTTTAGACTCCACTGAAGACCAAGTACATGAGAATATCTTCAAATAATGGAGTATGAACATCTTCATTTTATTGTAAACTAGAAATACTTCTTTTCCCCACTCAGATTTTTGAGAAGAGATGAATTATCTTAAAGATCATTTAACTTAAATATGTTGTAATCAAGCAATTTCCTTCTTAAATAACCTTAAGTAGCTCTCAGTAATCCTTATAATGAACGGTAAAGATCCCCTTCCATCATGTTGGAGAGCCTGGCCATCTTTTTAGGTTGTGCCTGGTTTGAGGTGCAGTCATATTGAATATGACTAACAGCAGCCCTAAGAACAGCTGACTTGAACCCTGTCCTATCCTGTACCATCATCATCATCTCTGACACTCTGGAGCCCATTGCTGAAGTCACAGTGTCACTCCATCTCCTTCACTGACTCTCCTTCTTCCCAAACATGATGTCACTTTCCAAAGAATAGCTTCTCCTAGCTACATGTCCAAAGTGAGAAAGACAAAGCTTTGCCATCTTTGCCTCCAGGGAGCTCTCTGACTGATGATGATAATGATAATAATTGGAGAGTGGAATACTGATAAGAAAAAGACATTTTGGCAGATTTTTCTTTTCTCCATCTGTAAAATGAGAACAGTAATTGCAGTTTTCCCTTAAAATTGATGTGAAAATTAAGCAGGATGATAAACTTGAAGATTTCAACTTAATACCTTGCACACAATAAGGATCGAATACATATGTACCATTATTAATGTTAATTATTTTTCACACATTATATAATATGAATTGTTACATACATGTTATTTTACGTATGGCAGTAGTGTGAGGAATAAGAATACATACGTTTGTTTTAAACCTACTATTAAGTAGGGAGCTCTGGTGGTCTAGTGGTAAGAGCTGTGCCGCAATCCCAATGGCACATGATTTGAATTCTCAAGCTGCTTCATAGGAGAAGGATGTTCAGTCTCATCTCATGCACTTAACTGTCTCTGAAAACCTGCTAGAGGGTCAGCTGCAGATCTGACTCGATGGTACACAACAACAACCAACTATTAATTGCCATGCTTTGCTATTGCTTTTGTAACAGAGTACAAATCTCAGGCTTTTCTAGCTTACTTCTTGGAAAAATGCTCAAATGATGAAAATGTGCAAGAAGCACAACTTTTCTTCTTGTCTTCTTTCCTTTAATCTTCTTCCTTTCTTTATTCCTTCCTGCCTTCTCATCTCTCTTAGACAATTGTGGGAATAATTTGGTATTTTAAATACATTGGATTTTATTTTTAATATTGAATTTTAGATAATTTTTTTTAAAGATCTGTGATTCAATGCATTGCCATTCATCATTGCTTTTCCTTTACAACCCTTGATGCTATTTTAGTCCAGATGACAGATATCTTATCCTAGCTAATTTGAATTCATTTTTCAAATGAGGGCTCATAAGCTGCTATGCTAAAATTAAGGTCTATTACATTTTCTGAACTTCCTTTGTGTGCTTATGTTGTAATATGATTTTTAAGTAATTGAGTTTCTTTTGGCATGATTTCTTATTTAGAAACTTGAGCTTATTTTGGGGTCTTTTATGTCTATAGCTGTTCATATATTTTGTATAGATATTTTTCTCCATAATTGTCTGGGAGAAGGATGGGTAATCTTCTGTGAGATTACTGCCTCTGAAAACCTGCTGGATGGTTAGCTATGGGTCAGTTCTGACTCGATGGTACACAAAAATTGTCCTCTAATTATCTTAGAGAGATATGGAATTACTCATTTTTATTTAAACCATATATAACTCTGCCATATTAGTAATACATATGATACAAGAATGCTAAGGGAACAAAGACAATAGTGTCTACTTTTATTGTTATAATGAAGGAATGGAAAAAATAATTCTTTTAAAAAAGTAAGCATACTTGAATGTGCAAAAGAGGAACTTCAAAACTGAGTATGAATCTGTCATCTTTAATAAATAATAACTCTTTCATTGATCAAGAAAGCTACAACATTGTAATTAATTCTGGGGATTAAATTTACCTAAAAGACAATTGAGAATTTCTCCTATGACCTCTGAAGCAGTCTGTTCTTTATGTATTCTTCCTAGAATACAAAGAGAGCAAAGACAGTGGTCACAGGCTTTCCCTGGATATGATGTCTAATAGCGTAGTGTCTTGGAACTTTTTCATCTTGCCTAAAGGAGGCATTCTGTCTCTGGACACACACACACACACACACACACACACACACTTGTGGATTTAATATGAAGATGGAAAATTCATTTGATAAAGTACATAACATTTGCTCTTTTGACAGATTTGCCTTCCTTTGTTTCTCTTTTGCCACAGTACTTAGCATGACTGAAAACTTAGAGTTAGAGCTAAGGGAAGATCAGAGTGCTTTATAGACTTAGTAATGTATGGTTTTCCTCATGAATAAGCAACAGCTCATGCTTGTGCAAGATGTCTGTCTGTGATCACTCACTGTGGATCTCTCTCAATGAAAAGGAGACATTTGAAATCAAGGGACAGATCTACTATTTGATTTACCAGCAGTGTTAGTTCAGGAACACATGTTCTGTTTTAACTCATAAAATAATTTCATTAGATACAGAAACCAACGGATGTAAACAAGTCCCTGTAATCTTAGTAATACATTCCTTTAAGGAGCTTTGAGAACATTGTACATTGTATGTTGGACTGCTTACTGAAAGGTCAACAGTTCACAGGTAGCGGAACTCACTTTTCAGGAGAAAAGTGAAACAATTTCTTTCTCTAAAGATTTACAACCTAGAAAATATGAAAGAGTTAGAAATGACCCCACAGCAGTGAGTTAGTTCATTAATCTACCTAGAATAAAATTATCAGTCTATCTTTATTTTTGAAATTACTTACATACTTATCAAAATAAAGAATTTTTTACTTAAAAAT
>NW_006400005.1:3490246-3504742 GCF_000299155.1 Elephantulus edwardii
AAATGAAATTAATTGAATATATGTTTATATATGTAAAAGTTATATTGTTATGTTAAAGTGTAAATTAAATATACTTAATGGAGATCAAGTAGAAATTGTTTTCCGTATTTATGCTAATTTCACTCCAAATGGTCAGTCATATTAATTATTGATTTAGAATTTCATTGATCAGTTAAAAGGTGGTATATGTGATAGAGCATACTTTTCTTGAAAAGTATATAGGAAAAGTAATTTCTTTAAGAATTATTTTGCTCAGGAAATATAGCATTGAGAACTCTGGTGGCCAAGTGGTAATGAATTGTATTGCCAACCCAAAGGCCCACAGTTTAAGTTCACCAGCTGCTCTGCAGGAGAAAGATGGGCAATCTTTTCCAATGAGATTTACAGCTTCTGAAATCCCACTGAAGCTATCAGTTAGTTCCAGCTTGACGGCACATGACATCAAAGATGTTGTTGTTATGTGCTGTCAAGTCACCTGCAACACATAGCGACACTATGAACAAAAGTCCTAAACTATGCTCTATCCTATGCCAATCTTATTGTGTCTGACACACTTACCCCCATTTTCCCAGTCATTGAATCAATTAATCTGATCTAGTGCTTTCCTCTCCTGCATTGTCCCTCCATCCTTCCAAGCATGTCCCTCTCCAAGGACTGGGAGGGAAAGCAACAACTGTATAATTAGCTTATTATACTTGTAATAGTTATATTTTCTTTCTTAGCAGTAACCACATTTGGAATATTTTCATTTACAGTGAAAGTATCTATTAAGCCATTATATATTGATGAAATAGTTTATTATATAACAAAATTACTAAGGAAGATAGAAGGAGAATTGATGCCTTTGAGCTTTGGTGCTGGAGAAGAGTATTGAGGGTACCATGGACTGCTAGGAAAACAAACAGATTCATCCTGGAAAGGGTCAAACCGGGCTGCTCCTTGGAGGCAAGGATTCTGACTCTCCATCTAGCATACTTTGGACATGTTTCAAGGAGGAACAGGTCCTTGGAGAGGGACATCATACTTGGTAGGGTGAAGGGACAGCGCAGAAGGGGAAGGCCCTCTATGAGGTGTGCATTGATTCAGCGATTGGGGTAATCAGGGTGGGTGTGTCAGAGACAGTGCGATTGGCACAAGACAGAGCAGAATTTAGGGCTGTTGTACACAGAGTCACTATGAGTCGCAAGCGACTCGACGGCACATAACAACATATAACAAAAAGTGACTGCATCTTTGTCATATCTTTTCTTAGTGCAGTTTCTTAAAATACCTATCCTCAAAGTCATTGATATGAAGAATTCATGAACAACTGTATAGAAAATTTTCTCATCTCACATGTTCCAAGAAAAAAATGAAGTTTAATTATTATTTTTTTTACTTAATAACAAGAAACTATTTCTAAAACTGTTATCACCAAAGCCCAGAGTTTTTATAAAGTCTATGCAAAAGTCTTTTTGACATGTGTAACTTCTTATAATAAATAGCTTCTTTTCAACAATGATAACATTCAAGATGATGAAGCACTTTTAAAGAAATTCTTGTCAAATGCCAATATGTTGATTTTATGTTGTTAGATGTCATTGAGTTGAGTACTATTCATAGTGGCAGTATGAACAACAAATATGAACCCTAGCCCATCCTGTGCCATCTTCAGAATCTGACACACTTGAGCCCTTGCTGCAGTCACTGTATCAGCACACTTAGTTAAGGGTCTTCTCTTTGCTGCAGTTACTTTATCAACACACTTGGTTAAGGGTCTTCTTCTCTTTTGCCATCCCTCTACCTTCTCAAGCTTGATGTCTCTCTCAAGGAATAGCCTCTCTGAATGACATTCCCAAATATGTGAGACAAAGCTTTATCTCCCTTGCCCCCAAGGACCACTCTGACTGCACCTTCTCCAAGATGTATCTCTTTGATCTTTTGGCAGTCCATGAGATATTCAGTACTCTTCTCCAGCATCACAGCTCAAAGGCATAATTTCTTCTGTCATCCTTATTCATTATCCATCCCTCAGCAGTATAGCAAGTGACTGAAAAAGCCTAATGTAGGTGTACCCTAGTCCTCAAATTAGCATAAATTATCCTCAGTAATTTGGAGATATTCATGACTGCAGACTTTCCCAATGCAATACATCTCCTGATCTGCTGGTACCAAGTGGATTGTTTGTGGATCCTAGTAAGATGAAGTTGTTGACACTTTCAGTCCTTTTTCCATCAATCATGATGTTGCTTCTAGGTCTTGCATTGAGAAATTTTGTTTTCTTGAGATGCAATCCATATCAAAGGCCGTAATGTTTGACGCATATTGAAGGCACTAAGCCCTTCAAGTCCTCCTCATTTTCAGCAGCAAGGTTGTGTTGTTTGCAAAACTAAGATTATTGATGTTTTCCTGCAGTCCTGATGCTACATTCTTCTTTATATAGTCCAACTTCTCAAATAATTTGCTCAGCATACGGATTAAGTAGGTATAGAGGAAGGATCCCCTGACACACATCTTTGTCATTTTAAACCATGTATTGTTTGCTTGTTGTGTTCATGCAGTTGTCTCTTGGTCTATGTACAGGTTTCAGATAAGCACAGTTAAGTGTTATGGGATTCTGGTTTTCCCAAATGTTAGCCAAAATTTGCTAAGACCCACATAGTGAAATGCCTTAGTATAGTAAATAAAGCACAGATAGATAGACTTATTGTATTCTTTGCTTTCAGCCAGGATTTCTCTGACTTCAACTATGATGCTTGGTGCCTGGCCTGAAAAGGATCATAGTACTAAAGAGAATTGGGTGACACTGAAATATGTAAGGAAGTATTATATAATCAAGAGCAATTGTAATAAAAGAATAAGTTCAAGCTGCACTGAAGACATTCACAATAAAACAAGGCCCCAGGAATCAAAGTGACAGCAATTGACATGTTTCAAATAATAGATGCAGCCATGGATGTGGCCCCCAGTCTATCCCAGGAAATTTGGAGGAAAACTACCTACCTGGCTGACTGGCTGAAAGAGATCCATATATGTTCCTATACCCAAGAAGGGCGATCCAACAGAATATGGAAATTATTAAACACTATCATTAGTATCCCATGCAAGCAAAATACTGCTGAAGTTTATTCACAAACAACTAAAACAGTACATAGTGAACTGTCAAAATAAATACCAAATTAGAGTTGGAAAGTAGGCAGAGATAGTTGAGTTGTTAGAAATAATTGTTAAATGGAGAATAGATTGTGAAATGATATTGAATAAATGCAAAAAATAGGTATGTTGGGACAGTGAGGTCAGCTCAAGACAGAGCAGAGTTCAAATATTGTTTATAGGGTTGCTAAGAGTTGCAGCTGACTCAATGGCACATAACAATGTGGTATATTTTTTGGCTAAAGAAATAATGGTGACTATAATAAAATAAAAATATACAAAAGGGAGAATTCAGATTTTAGGTATCTCAATATGTTTATTAAAGCAAGCTATGTAGATCACACCTAGTAGTGGCAGGGGAAATTACTACTTTTAGAATATTGCTTAATTGATTAATTGCTGTAACAAGTCATTACTTATACATGGTAACGATTCTTGAAATAGGGCAAGTGTAAGCACTAACTTAATTATGATGAACAGCATTCCCTATGTAGTAAGTCAGGGCCCAAGTGTGAACTGTCATGGGATAGAAGAATGAACGGTGAGTTCTGCTCTGTACTGTAGCACTTCACTCAGAAGAATATGGTTTAGAGATTCTTGCTTTTAGTCTTGGTCAAGATTTACAGAGGAATACAAAGTAGAAAAAATGTCAAAGCCATCTCTGAAATAATGCTTTCCAGTTTGTAGTTTGATATTTTTATTTTATAGTATCTAAACATTTTCTCGTGGAAGCAGGAGCGGCATCCACTTCCGAAATGTCTTATTGACAGTGGTGTTGAGCATTTCTTCATGTGTCTGTTGGCCATCTGAATGTCATCTTCTGTGAAAAGTTTTTTCATGTCTTTTCCCCACTTTATATTTGGGTTATCAGTCTTTTTCTTCTGAAGATTTGGGAATACTCTGTAAACTTTTGTTATGAGACCCTTGTCTGAGATTGTATTGCAAATTTCTTTTTCCAGTTGATGCCAATCCAGATACCAAATTAATTTTTCAAGGAGACAAAAAAGGAAATTTTCAAGATTATTTGGAGAGGAAAGATACCTGAATAAGCAAAGCACTCCTGGAAAACAAAAACGAAATGGGAGGCATAGCACTCCCTGACCTAAAAACCTACTACACAGCTTTTATAAATAAAACAGCATGGTGCTGGTACAATGACAGAAACATAGACCAAAAGAACAAAATAGAGAACCCAGAAATCAACCTCACTATCTATGGTCAACTGATATTCGACAGGGACGTAAAACTTATCAAATGGGGAAACGACAACTTCTACAAATGGTGCTGGCAAAACTGGACTGCTGCCTTTCAAAAGCTCAAATAGTATCTACATCTCACACTATACACAAAAATAAACTCAAGGTGGGTCAGAAACCTATGAGTAAAACCCCAAACCATAAAGTTCATCAGAGACAAGCTCAGGCCAAGTGTGGAAGGCCTAGTTTATGGTATAAGGAGAGTGACAAATACAGCCAGAAATGCACAAGCTGAAGAGGATAAAATTGATGAAGGGACCTTCTAAATATTAAATCCCTGTGCTTATAAAAAACTTTTCCCAGTAGGGTGGAAAGAGGACTGGGATTTGGTTTTTTGTTTGCCTGCTTGTTTGTTTTAGTATACAGACTAGTGGAACCCTTGACACTGTGGCCCTTTTTCACACTTTGAGACTGGAACAAACTATGCCTCCATGACTTAACTTTGAGCCAAATAATAGGCTATAAGGTTAACAATAACTCTAGGGAGGCACTCATTTTTTAGTATAACCAACTGTGAAAGATCATCTGAGCACATTTGCCCCAGGATAAAGCCCCAAAGGCAGGAAAGGGTAAGATTAGAAAGATTACTGGAAATGAGAATTACAGGGAAGAAATGGGAAAAGTGTGATTGTAATGAAAAGTGGGGATTGTAATTAATGTTGTAAAAAAATACGCAGATAGATGAATGGAAAACTAATTTGCTTTGTGAACTTTCACTAAAAACACAGTTTAAAAAGTGAATGAAACATTTATTTACATTAAAAAATTATCATATGGCTCTTGCATGTTTTTCCTTACATGCCTATCTTTCTGATTCTGTCATGGCTTAGTAGACATGATACTGAGAAGGAAGGATGTGTGCTATAACCCTACGTCTACTCTAATTTTATGCAAGATCAGAAGAAGTATACAGATTATGTAATAAGAGGATAAATGAAAGTTTTAGGTGAAAATCAGGGGACAGATGGGTAGATGGAGCATATGGGTACTAACCAGCATTTGTTATCCTATCCTCTGGAAAGCCACCAAGTTTGTCTGGCAGCCACAACTCAGGAAAAACACAATGTACAAAGATATGTCTTGGATGGCACAATAATTATCATTTAAACGCAGAAATGAAATGCAGCTTTATCAATAGACATTTATCAAATGTAGTTTTTATCAATAGGTTTGACGGCATCTAGAAGCAGTGAATTTAGATAGTACAGGTTTCGTTTTCTTTCGTGTAAATGAGTTCTGAATGTAGATATTTCCAGCATTGGTATGCAATTTCCTAAATAAGTGAACCAGAATCCCATTTATTTTTCCTCTGTTATTCTTAGAGTGGCCTCCACTTCCATAAATAGCTTGCCTCTGGAAACCCTGTGAACCTGGAGGAAAGATGAAAATCATGCAAGCTTCAAGGACTTTCATTCATAGGATCACTATGAGTCAGTCACCCACGACTCGACTTAACAACACAGAGACCAGTTAACCTAGTGTACCGAAAGTGATGCTACCAAGCCAAAGATAGGTGATTCTAATCTGTGGCCCTCAGACCTGTTTTTCCTTGGTTTTGGTCATTCTTCTAGGTCATATAGTCCTGGTGTATCCACTTGCCTTACAGAGGTAACTTGTGGTTGCTGGGAAGCTTAGCACTGTGACACTAATGTGTCAAATGCAAGAATAATTACCCATGGTGGATGGTGTTGGGTGGAGCTCCCCAATTAAAACAAGCTTGGAAGCAGGAGTGGCATTCACTTCTGTAATAGTTTGCCACCGGAAACCCTATGAACCTGGAGAAAGGATGAAAGTCATGCAAGTGTCGAGGACTTTGGTTCATAGGGTCATTATGAGTCGCCTACGTCTTGATGGCATTTAACAACAACCACAACATTCTTGGTTTGAGGTTTTCATCCTCAAATTTGCCTTGTGTTTCAAGATGGCTCCTGATATTTTTGCCATGTCCATATTTCTAGGAATGAAGACAGAAGAAAAAAGGAATAAGCGAAGAAATGTCACTCTCTCTAAGACCTTGCCAGAAGCTTGATGCTTTCTTGTTTCATCCCCTTATATTTGTACGTGTTGTCATGAGGATCCAGTCCTTGGAAAAAGACATCATGCTGGTAAAAATAGAGAGTCAGTGAAAGAGAGGAAGATCTTAAATGAGATAGATTAATGTAGTGTCTATAAGTAATAAACTAGAGAATGGCTGGGAGGGTGAAGATGGCACAGGATAGCACAAAGTTCTGATCTGTTGTTCATAGGGTCCCTAGGAGTTGTAGTCAACCCCACAGCACCTAACAGCAGCAATGTATCGGGTAGAAGAGGCTGCTCCCAAATAAGGATTTGGTTACTAGGGAAGTTAGAGTTGGATATCGAGGAGACAGTGTCTTGTTCCTGTCAGAAGAAGTAAAAATACGTACTTTTCCCCCTCATCAACAAATATTGAGAAAGGAGAAGGAAAATACTAAGAGGGAAATATGAAAGTGATGTTTTTCCTCACAGGTTAGGATAATTTAAAACAACCTAAGCTGTGCCGATGGTTTAAGCATTTCAGAGATTGTGAGAATGGCACTATTTTGGGTTGGATTTGGTTCTGTTATACATACAGTCACTATAAGATAGAGCTGACTCAATAGCACATTGCTTTGTGCGTTTTTTTCAACTCCACAATGTTTTGAAGAAATTGTGGTACATTCACACGATGGAGCAACAATTTTGAAAAATACTGCATAACATGGAAAAGGTGAGAAAGCTTTAAGCTGAATGAACTATCTCAGGCACATAAGAACAAATGCTGCATAAGACCATTATTGTAAGAATAGAGGGATAACCAGTAAGATGTTTATGGACATCCAAAGGGGGGGGTGGGAAGAGAAGGGGACTGAGCACTGGAAGAGGGCCAGATCACAAGGTTGCAGAGTTTGGTGGGTGGAGGGAAGAGGTTGGAAAAGAACCAACCAATGTACTTGAATGAAACACAATGTAAACAAATTATTGTATCCAAATGAATAAAAAATTTAAAAATTGTTTTGAAAATAATTGAACTACATATTCTTTTTTTCGTTCTTCAAATTTGTTCACATGCAGTTGTCAAAGAGTGAGGTTTGTACAGTTTAAATCCTCACACAAAAAAAATTATCTACTGTCTAGTGTGAGAGGTTGATAATGATGAGTGAGTTGACAGAGATGGATGCAGGTGAACAGAAGCACTTAATAGAGGTACCTGACCAAGAAGGTAGAGTAGTATCAGGAAGAGGAAGTTGTTGTTAATTGCCATCTGTTATTTGTTGTTGTGAACTATATAGTGTCAGAAAAGAACCATAGCAGGTTTTCACAGGCAGTCAATCACACAGGAGGAGATGGCCCATCCTGTGGAGCAGCTGGTGGCCTCAAGTTGCATACCTTTGGGATTGTAGCACAGCTCCTTGACAATAGACCACTAGGCTCCCTTAATTGCCATCTGTTGTTGTTGTTGTTATGTGCCATCCGGTCACCTGTGACTCATAGCGACCCTAGGTACAACAGCCCTAAACTCCACTCTGTCCTGTGCCAATCACATGTCTCTGACACTCCCATCCCAATTATCCCAGTCACTGAATCAATCCACCTCATAGAGGGCCTTCCTCTCCTGCACTGTCCCTCCACCTTCCCAAGCATGATGTCCCTCTCTAAGGACCCGTCTCTCCTCACAACATGTCCAAAGTATGTTAGACGGAGCCTCAGAAACCTTGCCTCCAAGGAGCCACCAGGTTTAACCCTTTCCAGGACAAATCTGTTTGTTTTCCTAGCAGTCCATGGTATTCTCAATACTCTTCTCCAGCACCAAAGCTCAAAGGCATCAATTCTCCTTCTATCCTCCTTGGTCATTGTCCAACTCTCTGATGCATAACAAGTGATTGCAAAAACCATGGCCTGTATCAGACGCACCTTAGTCTCCAGAGAGACACCATTGCTCTTCAGCAATTGAAGAGGTCCCTAACAGCAGACTTTCCCATGGCAATGTGCCTTTTAATTTCCTGGCTGCTGGTGCCAAGACTGTTGACTATGGAGCCAAGCAAACTAAAGCTGTGTACAATCTCAATCTCTTCACCATCCATCCTGATGCTGCCAATTGGTCCAGTGGTGAGAATCTTTGTCTTCTTGACATTGAGCCTCAATCCATATTGTAGGCTGCAGTCCTTGACACTCTGCAGCAGGCGCTTCAGGTCCTCCTCAGTTTCAGCAAGCAGGGTTGTGTCATCCGCATAACGCAGATTGTTGATAAATCGTCCACCAATCCTGACCCCACATTTCTCCTCATAGAGCCCAGCCTCCCGGATAATCTGTTCTGCATATAGGTTGAAAAGGTATGGAGGTAGGATGCATCCCTGGCGTACGCCCTTCCCAATTTTGAACCATGCAGTGTTCCCTTGCTCTGTTCTGACGACTGCCTGCTGGTCCAAGTATAAGTTCGCATTAGAACGATCAAGTGTTCTGGGATTCCCATTCTTCTCAGAGTCTGCCACAGTTTGTTATGATCTACACAGTCAAATGCCTTTGCATAGTCAATGAAACACAGATAGACATTCCTCTGGTATTCCCTGCTTTCAGCCAAGATCCATCTAACATCAGCTACAATATCTCTAGTACCATGACCCCTTCTGAAACCAGCCTGGACTTCTGGTAGTTCTCTGTTGACGTGCTGTTCCAGTCGTTTTTGGATAATTTTCAGTAAAATCTTGCTTGCATGTGAAATCAGTGAAATTGTTCTGTAGTTTACACATTCGGTTGGGTCGCCTTTCTTTGGGATAGGAACAAATATCGATCTCTTCCAGTCAGTTGGCCAAGTGGTCGTTCTTCAGATTTCTTGGCACAACTTGGTGAGCACGTCCAGGGCAGCGTCTGTTAACTGAAATATGTCAATTGGTATACCATCTATTCCTGAAGCCTTATTTTTTGCCATGTGCTGGCCACCTCAGGTGTAAAGGAGCAATGCTGCTATAGTTGACTATCACAGAGTTGTGTGTCATTGAGTCAAAACCCACTTATAGCTGACTCGCCAACGGTTTTCAAGGATGATCATAAGGGAGGAAATTACACAGCCTTCTCCTGGGATAGAAGGTGGATCCAAACCATGTGCCTTTGGAATTGCAATGCAGCTTCTTACCACAAGGCCACCAGAGCTCTCTGTCCCTAAACTTAGTGCTTTAAATTAGAACTTCTGTGCTGCCACTTCAAAGGTACGCACTTTCAATCCACCAGCTGCTCTGTGAGAGAAAGGTGGACGATCTACTGTGCCTCTGAAAACCTGCTGGAGAGTCAACTATGAGTCAGCTCTGAGATGGTACAAAACAACAACAAGAAGTCTCATAAATTGTAGCAAAATATATGTCTGTTCATTAAAGACTCTTGCTTCTGGCATTCTGTCACAGAAGTGTTAGGCATCCCGTGTAAACTCTTGTTATTCATTAACCAGTGGAAAACAGGAGCAGAAATAGCTTTTTTTTTTTTTTTTAAGTAACATAGGTTTTTATATGGGATGAGTTTAAGGTTCTTGTGGGTTGTAGAAGAGATTATACAGGAATTCAAAACTGGGGAAAAGCTGAGCAAAAAAGACTAATTTAAAGGCAGCTTAAGCCATGATAACTAAACTAGGATGAGTAGGAAGAATAATAGAATATAATTTTTAGTACTGTAACATTTATGAAGAAGAGGATGGGTGAATGAAGGAGTCAGAAAAGGAACATAAATGGTAGTAAAACTAGATGACAGTAGTATTGTAAGAGCCAAAAAAGGCATTTCAACTGTGACAGATATTAAGAAGAGTAAGATCTGAAATATGCATTGAATTGAGCAGTATGTGAATCATTGAGAGTCAGTGGAAAATAGCTTTGGTGAAACAGTGAGAACAGAAGTCTGGTTATAGTGGGACAAAGAGTTAATGTGTCATGGAGAAGATGAATATAAAATGCTGTCAAAGCAGTGATGGTTTAAGGATGGGTTTTGTTTTCATCATTTTAAAGATGAAAGACTCTTGAACAAGTTTCTGTGCTGGTTATAAAGAGCCATACAGCAATGAAAGATGACATAGTAGAGAGGGGATAATTGAAGCTTCTGGGGACTCAGAAGCTAAAGTAATCCAAAGCATGTGTGAAAGGATTAATCTTGAAGGGGAAAGAATAGCTCTTTCAGTAAGCAGGAAGGAAAGGAAATGTAGACAAATGCAACTAAGAGGTTTTTGGCAGGGAGAGGACTGCAAAGAAAGAGTCCCAAGCACTTCTAGTGAATAACTGAAGGCAGAAGTGACTAAAAGCAGATTGTGAGTCATTCTTTCAGATGTCATTTATTCCAGTAGTGCTTAGTAATTCAGGTATAAATTGGTCTTGAACATAATGTGACCTTTCCTGGGTTGATGGTCTAATGAGTATGAAAGGAAGAGAAGTTCTTAGATTATATAGAAATTATAAAAAGAAATCCAGTGATGAGAATTCTGTAATCGTGAATGTGAGATTAAATATTTTTTGTTATTATCAGGTGCCATCAAGTTTTCTGAAAATCATAACAACCCTATGTACAACAGCTCTGAAGCCTGCCCTCTTCTGAGCCAGTCTCACTGACTCCGACATGCTAATCTCCATAGCCCCAGTTACTGTGTCAATCCATCTCATCCAGGATTGTCCCACCACCCTTCCAAACATGATGTCCTTCTTCAAAGATGGGTCCTTCCTAGCCGTGTGCCCAAAGTATGTAAGCTCCATCTGAGCTTCAAAATCTAAGTCTCCAAGGAGAAACTTGGTTTCATCCTCTTGAAGACAGACCTGTTTGCTCTCTTGGCAGTTCATAGTATGTTTAATGCTCTTTTCCAGCACCACAACTCAAAGGCATTATTTCTTCTTCTGTCATCATTAGTCATTGTCCAGCTCTCTGATGCATAGCATATAATTGCAAAACCCATGGTGAAGACCATGGCCTGGATCAGGTGCACCTTGGTCTCCAGACTCACCTCATTGCTGCTCCTCAGCACTCTGGAGAGGACTTTGACAGGAGACTTCCCCAATGCAGTTTGTCTTATGATTTTCTGACTGCCAGTGCCAAAAATGTTGATTGTGGAGTTGAGTAAGCTGAAATTGTTAACAACTTCAATCTCTTCTCCATTCATCGTAGTGCTACCAATTGGCCCAGTGGGAAGAATCTTTGTCTTTTTGATGTTGGGCTTCAATCCATATTGAAGACTATAATCCTTGACCTTACGCAGCAAGTGTTTCTGGTCCTCCTCAATTTCAGCAAGCAAGGCTGAATCATCTGTGTAATGAAGGTTGTTGATGAGTCTTGCTCCAATCCTGATGCCACACTCCTCCTCATAAAGTCCAGCCTCTCAACTTTTAAATTGAAAAGGTATGCAGGTAGGACACATCCTTGACATAATCAAAATGAAGAGACCTAAAAATCTGATTACAGAGGGGCTTTTGCAATATTATAATTCTATCAAGTGTAGGCTTCAAAATGTTACTTAAATGAATGTGAAATTGTCATAACTTGCTTCATAATAATTTTACCTCATATATTCACAATCAGTTGTTATAATTAAATACTAATTTTTTATCTTAATATTTCATAACATGCAGTATTGTTATATTAAGCCCTAAAGCTGTGGCATTATGAGAATTATGCATTAAAATTATAGCTAATTTCACTTACTAAGATTTTAGTTTTTCATAGTTATGCAGTGATTCAGTATTCCTTTATACCTAGTTCTCTTACTATTTTTCATTTAAGTTTTCTTAATTTAAAAGTAATCATTCTACTTCTACATTCTACACTCAACCTTTTGTTGAGATAGAAGCTAGTAAAAGTTATGAATTATGTTGCAATTTATACCCCACAGATTGCTGTAATTTTAGATACTGTTAGAAAAGTTTAATTTAAAGTTCCAGACTTTAAATTTCCCAGTTTCCCCCCATTAATCACTTATATAACCTTTCTAGAGATCCATTTTCTTAGCTGTAAACTCAGGGAGAAAAGATTAGATATGCAATGATTTGATGACTGTGTATTTTGATCTGATGTTGCTCATATATTAGAATATATTGGTATCAGTTAATTTTTCTTTCGTACATTGCATTTTATACAGTATTTCACTTATATCATATTTCACTCATGTACATTGTACTTTATACAATCATTCATATACATCATATTTTATGTAATTAATTATTGTTGATCCATGCCTGTCATTACTCCATCTTTTTAAGTCCCTATTGAATCTTTCCTATTCCTTCACCTCTTGATCCACCCACTAACTTTTTCTGGCCTAGTGATTTCTCCGCATCCCTTCCCCCCCCCTTCATTTCTACTCCTCCTTTTGAATATTTATGTACATCTTGCTCAGTTATCCTTCTATTTTTACAATAATGGTCTTATGTAGTATTTGTCCTTATGAGATGGAGATATTTCCCTCATCATAATGCTCTCTAGACTCTTCTATGTTGTATAGTATTTTACAAAGTCTTTTTCCATAGTACTGCATTGTATTCCATTATGTGATGTACCACAATTTCTAAGTCCATTCACTTTTGATGAGCATTTAGGCTTTTCTTTTTTCTTGATATTGAGAATAAGACTACTATGAATACAGGTGCAAATATCTCCATCTAAGTCTCAGTTATGATTTCCTTGAGTTATATTCCTAGGAGTAATATAGCTGGGTCATATGGGATTTCTATGTTCAGCTTTTTGAGGAAATGACAAACTACCTTTCAGAGTGATTATAACATTTTACTATCCCACCAGTAGTGTATAAGCTCTCCAACATTTATTGCTTGCTGTCCTATTAAACTTTTCTACTGCTCCTGGAGTGTGAGGATTTCTCTCAGTTTTGAGTTGTGTCTCTCAACCATGAATTTTTAACATTTTTTTGTTTTGTTTTTAATTTTGTTAATTTTAATGAACATTTATGGAGATTTTGGATTTCCATTCACTCATTGTTTACTTATTTTGTGATTGGGTAATCAGTGTTTTTCTTATGGAGGCTTTATCATGGTTATAAACATTACTTATGAGACCTTTGCCTAAAATTTCAGTGCCTAATGTTTTCTTCCCAGTTTGCAGGCTTTCTTTTCACCCTATTGGAGAAAATGTTTGATGCAGACGGAGACTTGAGTTTTAGAAGGTCTCATTCTTTAATTTAATCCTCTACTAATTAGGCATTTCAGTCTGTATTTACACGCTTATTTATATTTTAGGCTAGAGTTTCAAAATTTGGTCCTATTTTATCTCTTTTAACCCTCTGATCCACCTTGTTTTGGGTTTTTATTTTTCTGTTTTGTTTTGAGTTTTGTGTGTGGTGTCTGAGATGTATATCCTGTTAGTTTTCTTCAGGTTGATGTCTAGTTTTATCAATACCATTTGTTGAAGAAGTTGTTGTTTCCTTAATTTGTAAGTTTTATTTCAATGTCAAATACCAGTTCTTAGGTATATTAAGTGATTTTGGGATCTCGATTCTATTCCATTGGTCTATGTGTCTGTCATTGTACCAATGCCATGCTATTTTGGTTACAATAGCTGTATGGTATATATTGAGATCAGGTTGTGCTATGCCTCCCTCTTCATTTTTGTTTTTCTTAAGAGCTTTGCTTATTTGAGCATTCTTTCCTTTGCAAATAACACTGCCAAATGCCTTTTCTGTCTCTTTGCAGAATGAGTATGGCATTTGCATTGGGATTGTGTTGAGCACATATATTGCTTTTGGTAGGATTGTCATTTTCACAGTGTTGAGTCAACCTATTCATGAACAGAAATATTGTTTCCATTTAATTATGTCTCTTACTGTTTCTTGCAGTAATTTTTCGTAGTTTTCCTTATAAAGGCATGTTGTGTCTGGTTAGGTTTATTCCCTCGTATTGCATTTTGAGGTTGGCAATTATGAATGGTATTGATTTCTTAATTACCTTTTCCTTGCTTCCTTTGTTGTTCTAGAGCAATCACACTGATTTTTTTGTATGTTGATATTGTACCCTACTGTTGTTGTTGTTGTTGTTGTTGTTACGTGCCATCGAGTCGTTTCCGACTCATAGCGACCCTATGCACAACAGCTCTAAACCCTGCTCTATCCTGCGCCAACCGCACCGCCTCCGACACACCCATC
>NW_006400005.1:3505162-3520744 GCF_000299155.1 Elephantulus edwardii
ATACGCTTTTTTATTTCCTGACTGCTGGTACCAAGAGTGTTGACTGTGGAGCCGAGCAAAGTGAAGCTGTGAACACTCTCAATCTCTCCATCATCCATCCTGACGCTGCCAATTGGTCCAGTGGCGAGAATCTTTGTACCCTACTACTCTGCTAAATTCATCTACTCGGGTTTTCTATGTATATTATCATATTATCTGCATATAATGACAGTGTTACCATCTCTTTGTCAATTTGTATGCCTCTTATATCTTTCTCTTGTCATATTGCCCTAGCAAATACTTTCAGTGCAATATTGAATATTAGTGACTATTGTGGGTATCCTTGTCTGGTACCTGTTAGCAAAGGGAATGCCTTTGGTCTTTCCCCATAGAGAATGAGGTTGGCTCTTGCTTTTACATATAAACTTTTCACTAAGTTGAGGAAATAGTTGTTTCCTCCCTTGCCTTTTGTTTGAAGGGAGCTGATCCCACTTGAGCAGATCAAGGCCTAGGGAAGTGCCATGATCCCAGCAGTTCAGCCCACATATCTCATCCATCAGCTGGTTGGAAGTGAGTTGATCCTGCCTGTGCAGACAAAGACCCAAGGAAGTGACAAGACCCCAACTATTCAGCCCCTAAGTCTCAGTTGGTGCTAATGACTGACTTGAGTATCTGTCTCCTCTCCTTTGGCTGGTTGGGAGGGAGTTGATTTGCATGAGCAGAGAAAAGCCTTTGAAAGTGACAATGTCCAAACAGTTCAGTCCTGAGGTCTCAGTTGTGTTAATGGTCAACCAAAGTTCATGTCACCTCTTCTGAAGCTGGTTGGGCAGGAGTTGATTTTGCCTGAGCAGAAACAATGTCCAGGGAAGTTACAACATCCCCAAAAGTTCAATTCTCAAGTCTCAGTTGGTGCTAATGGCCCAGATAATTAGCTTTGCAAAGTTCAAAGGCACAGTTCTATAGTTACATGGTTGCAAAAAAAGAATGTCATTGATCAGAAGAAATCATGTGGATTATAGGTGAATATTTTAGCAAATAATAAACAATAGCCTGAGAAGGAAAATTCAAGGCTTTGGATAAATTATTGGTTGAAACAACTCTTTTTTTCTTAGGAAGACTAAATATCTAATAGTAATCAATGATTCGAACTTGTGGTTAAAATAGGTGCTATCTGTAGGGTATTTTTCTGAAGTATCATTCAGTAGAGGAAAAGATGCATCTTGAAGAAAAGAGGAACAGATTGTTCAGTGAAGGGAGGAGGCAAAACCTGAGTAGATTTGTCTAAGAAGTTTAAAGGTTTTAAAGGGATTGAGCACCAAAGATTGAGTATCAATCAATAACTTATAATGGAAAATTAATAATAGAAAAGTCAACACATTTTTATTAAATTACATCATTCCAACATAATACAAAAATAAAGATTATTCTTTCATTTAAGAAAAATGCTGAACACATAATTTGCATTTGAAATGTTTTGTAATGTTAAGTTTCAAAGGCTATTTGTAACTATTGTTATTATAAGTGTTTTTCAGTCTGTTTCTTACAGTACTTTCTCTCTTTGCTGTTGATTGAGATGCTGTTGTTTGGTCCCATCAAGTTGGCTCAGAGTCTGTAGAGTGACAAAACACTGACAGTCCCACTGTCTCTTCCTGATCCTCGTTACATTTTAGTCTGTTTTGAGGATACTACTGAGGGTTACTCTTACAGTCATGGATTGCACAAAACATTGTGTTCTTTCTTAATGGTTGGTCTTTTTTGGAGACATTTCTAAAGCAAATGAGTAAAAGTGTCACCATCCTTACTTCTAAGGAACATTTTGTTTCCATTTTTATCCAAAGATAGATTTATTCATTCTTTTAGCAGCTCATAGTACAATTTACCTCTTTGCCAGTATCACAGTTTCCATGTCATTTCTTCTTGAATGGGATGCTACTCATATTTTTAATAAGTATTAATAAATAATGCAGTATCTTCAAACATTTTTAAAGAGTAGCTGTATATCTTTACATTATTTAAATATTCAATTTTTAGAAATTCAATATTATTTGAATTTACTATTTTTCAAAACTCAAACTTTTCAATTAGTGAATTTTAAGTTTTGCATTATAGACTACTATCATTAATTTAGACTTCGTCTTGTTGTTCTGTGCTGTTGAGTCACCTGTGACTCATAGTGACCCTATGTACAGCAGCTCTGAAGCCAGAACACTCACTCTCATTGCCCCAGTTACTGTATCAATCCATCTCCTCCGGGGTCTTCCTCTCCTCTGCTGTCCCTCCACCCTTCTATGCATGATGTCCTTCTCCAAGGATCGATCCCTCCTGATCACATGCCCAAAGAATGTGAGACTGAGCTTCAAAATCCTAAACTCCAAAGACAAACTTGGTTTAAACCTCTCTAACACAGATCTATTTATTTCCTTGGTAGTCCATGATATATTCAATATTCTTCTCCAGCGTTACAACTCATAGCCATACATTCTTCCTTCATCTTTAATCATTATCCAGCTCTCTGATGCATAGCAAGTAATTGTGAAAACTATGGCCTGGATCAGGCACACCTTAGTCTCTAGACTGACATCATTGCTTCTCAGTAGTCTGGAAAGGTTCCTGGCAGCAGATTTACCTAATGCAATTCATCTTTTGATTTCCTGACTCCTGGTGCCATGAGTGTTGATTGTGGAGCCGAGCAAGTTGTAACTGTTAGCAACCTCAATCTCTTCTCCACCCACCATGGTGCTGCCTTTTGGCCCATTGGTGAGAATTTTTGTCTTTTTGATGTTGAGCTTTAATCCATATTGAAGTCTACAGTCCTTGACTTTCTGCAGCAAGTGCATAAGCACAATCAAGTGTTCTGGGATTCCCATGCTCCTCAGGGTTAACCATAATTTGTTGTGATGCATCCATAAATTATTGCTGGGTTTTAGAAAATTCTTTCTTTTAAGGAAATTAAGTTACTTTGATTTTGAAGATTTAATAAATGATCTTTTGCTGTTGTGCCTCCAAGCCTAGTATGACTCATAGTGACTTTAAAAACAACAAATCTGAACCCTAGCCTATCCTGTGCCGTCCTCATCATCTTTGATACATTTGGGCCCATTGTTGCAGTCACCATATAATCTATCTTGTTGGGAGTGGTTTCCTCTCTTCACTGACCCTCCACCTTTCCAAGCATATTATCTCCTTCCTAGGAATATCTTCTCCCCACGACATGTCCAAAGTATGAGAGATTAAGTGTTACTATCTTTGCATCCAAAAAGCACTCTGGTTACACTTTTGCCAAAGCATACTTGTTCATTCTTTTGGAAGTCCATGTGCTATTCAGTACTTTTCTCCAAAACCACAACTCAAAGGCATAATTTTTCTTCTATCATTCTTATTCATTGTCCAGGTCTCCGATGGATTGCAAGTGATTTAAAACAGTGTTCAAGTGCACCTTAATTTTGAAATTGACATCACTCAGTATTTTGGAGAGTTCCTTACCAATCACCTTGCCCAAGGCAACACATTTCCCTATCTCCTGACTCTTAGTACCAAGGATGTTGATTTTGGATCCAAATAAGATGAAATGACTGACAGCTTAAATTTTTTCCCGTCTATCAGGATGTTTGTCTATTGGCCTAATGGTAAAGACACTTCTTTTCTTGATGTTGAAATGTAGTCCATATTGAAGGCTGTAATCTTTGATCATATGCACCAAACCCTTCAGGTCAACCTCATTTTTATAAGCAAAGTTTTGCCATCTGCACAACGTAATTTGTTGGTAAGCCTTCCTCCTATTCTGATGCCATTTTCTTATTCAGAGAGTCCAGCTTCACAACTTATTTGCTCAGCATACAGATTAAATAGGTATGGAGAAAGGATGCAACCTTGACACACCCTTTTTCTGATTTTAAACCATGCAGTATTCCTTGTTCTGTCCAGACAAGTTTTTGGTCTAAGGATAGATTTTGTATGAGCACAAAGAAGTGTTTTGGGATTTCCATTCTTCTCAATGATAGCCATGGTTTATTGTGATCCATAGAATCAAATGTCTTTGCATAGTCAAACACAGATAAACATCTTTTTCTGTAATTTTTTGCTTTCAGTCAGGATCCTTCTGACATAAGTTATGATATCCCTGGTGCCACAGTCTCTTTTAAGTCCAAATTGAAATTCTGGAAGTCCCATGTCAATGTTCTAGCCTTTTTGAATGATTATCAGCAATATTTTCATTCTTGTGATATTAATAATATTGTTCTGTAATTTCTACATTCTTTTGGATTACTTTTTTTGGCTATGGGAACAAATATTAATATGTTACAGCAAGGCAGCTGTCCTTCAACCTTTCTGGCATAGAGTCATGAGCAGCACATTCACATTCTTTTATTATACTTCACACACACACACACACACACACACACACACACACATCCAAGAGACTCCAAGAACACAGAAAACCAGGTTGTTTTCTGTAGCCTTACAATTTTTTTAAGGACTACTAATACAGCAATTAGAATGTTAACATCTCCTTATTGAGAATATAGCCCAAGAAAATAATTCAAGGAGAGAAAAAGCCCTTTATGTAGAAAGACTTTTAGAAGTGTATTTGTAGTATTAAAAAAAAAGACAACAATCTAACTGTCCCATAAAAATATGAAAATAAAATTATTAAGTGTTACTATTATGGATTATTATATTGATATCAATATTAATAAGAAGAATTATGGAACCCACTTAACAGGTAATGTTCTATCAACAATTATAAGACCAGAATAAATTATTGTTGATAGTATATGTCATTGAGTCAGAACAAACTCATAGCTGACCCTATAATGGTTTTTAGAGACTGTAAATCACATGGGAGGAGATTGTTAGTCTTTCTCCTGGGGAGTAACTGGTTAATTTGAACTGTAAGTCTTTGATTTGATACTGCATCTCCTTATCACTGGTCCACTATGCTTATATAAGACCTCGAGGGGAAAATGTTAAGAGGCAAAATATTAAAGTGAATGAAACATTGTTTTAGATTTTCTTTTTTAAATGTTTAATGTGATGATAAATCAAGTTACAGTATAAAGATTATCAGATTATTGTTATTAGAACACTCAAGTTGAGTACAACTTACCACAGCACTCTGGACCCTTTCTGAACCGGAACATTGCCCTCTCCTGTACCATCTTCACCTCTGATACACTGGAGCCCATTGCTGAAGTCACTATGTTAATCCAGTTCCTTGGGGATCTTTCTGTCCTTAGCTGACCCTAATCTTCCCAAGCATGTAGCCCTTTTCCAAGGAATTGTCTCACCTGGTTACACATTTTTAGGAATATGAATAATAGCCATTATCACAGCTTTGTATTTTTATATCATGCATATAACACTTAGTATGAATAAAATAATAATATAATAAGAGAAAAAATTAGTTTGTGGGTGAAGAGTATTGAATATCCTATGGACTGGCATAAAGCAAGCAAATCTGTTTTGGAGGAAGTACAATGAGGATGTTTTCTAGAGGCAAAGATGGTGAAGTTTACGTTGGCACAAGATGGGGCAAGATTCTGATCTGCTGTTCATAGGGTCCTGTCACAAGAACATGTGACTCACTCCCTGACATACATTTGGAAAGGTTAACACTCTATCCACACCTGAGTATAGTCCACGGGGTGTTAATAAGGAACTGACTTAAAAACTGCTTTTAGTTTCAAAGGACTCTAAGAAAAATAGTGGGAGTTTTTGGTTTGTTTTTAATTTAAAAAGCTTCCAGACTGGTAAGTGTTAAAAGAATTTTCTTAAGAGTACCTAAGAGGACGTCGGTGGGTTTCATGGGTCATTTTACACACTGATTTTTCTGTTATATTTGACTACTAATGGAATTATATTCAGTATTGACTTTGTATGGTTTTACTTAGTCACACATGGTATACAAAAACCCAAATCCATTGCTATTGACTCAGTTCTGACTCATTTATATGACCCTATATGCCATCATAGAACTGCCCAATAGTGTTTCCAGGCTTCAGGATTTAAGGGAGCCTCATCTTTCTTTCACTGAGTAACTACCTAGTGGGTTCACTCTACTAACCTTTTAGTTAGCAGCCCAAAACCTAACTACTGTGCCACCAGGGCCCCTTGCTCTATGCTGTTGTTGTTAGGTGTAGTCAGTCAAGTCAACTCCAGCTCAGACACCATTCTATACATTCTGTATACAGTGTGTGTGTGTGTGTGTGTGTGTGTGTGTGTGTGTGTGTGTATAGACACAAGGTGCATCATGATAGATGGTGACGAGATTGAGATTGTTCACAGGTTTAGTTTGCTTGGCAGTAGATTGTGAAGAGGTTTAGATTGTTCACAGGTTTTGTTTGTTTGGCTCCACAAGCAATACTCTTGGCACTGTTGTTGTTGTTGTTAAGTGCCGTCGAGTCACAGGTTACTCATAGAGACCCTATGAAGGAGAGTCCTCAATGCTTGGGTGTCTCTCATCCTCTCTCCAGGTTCATAGGGTTTCTGGAGACAAGCTATTATGGAAGTGGATGCTGCTCCTACTTCCAAGCTTATTTTAATCAGGGAGTTTCACCCAACGCTGTCCACCATGGGTAACCAACCTTTAAGGCATTTGACACATCAGCGTCACAGTGTTCAGCCTCACAGCAACCACAAGTTACTGCTGTACGGCAAGTGGACACACCAGGGCTATATGACCTACAGGAATGGTCTTGGCACTAGCACCCAGGAAATTGAAAGACATATTGTTATGGGAAAGTCTGCTGTTAGAGACCTCTCCAAAGTACTGAAGAGCAATGGTGTCACTCAGGAGACTAAGGTGCATCTATCTGATACAGGCCATGGTCTTTGCAATCACTTGCTATGCATCCGAGAGTTGGACAATGACTAGGGATGATAGGAGAGATGAGTATGGAATACACCATGGACTGCTAAGAAAACAAACAGGTTCATCTTGGAGAGGGTTAAATCAGGCTGCTCCCTGGAGGCAAGGATTCTGGGGCTTCATCTAACATACTTTGGACATGTTGCATGGAAAGAC
The DNA here is from genome assembly GCF_000299155.1 of Elephantulus edwardii. Taxonomy (NCBI): domain Eukaryota; kingdom Metazoa; phylum Chordata; class Mammalia; order Macroscelidea; family Macroscelididae; genus Elephantulus; species Elephantulus edwardii. The sequence continues at coordinate 3,512,166 of NW_006400005.1, forward strand.
CAGTACTTGGGGAGGGATATCATGCTTGGGAGGGTGGAGGGACAGCATAGGAGAGGAAGACCCTCTATGAGATGGATTGATTGTGTGACTGAGGTAATTGGGGTAGGTGTGTGGGAAATAGTGAGAGTGGCACAGAATAGAGCAGGGTTTAGGGCTGTTATACATAGCTGTTGTTGTGAGTCACAGGTGACTTGATGGTATATAACAACAACAACAATGTATACTTGTACATGTGTATATGTATGCATATGCATATGTATATGTATATATGTACAGCATGCGAATGTATATATATATGTATTATATATGGTATATATAATATATGTAGTATATATTGTTTGCATTCAAGTCAACTCCAGTTCAGTCACCATTCTGTATACATTATGTATGTGTATAATGTATATAGTCTGTGCATATTCTGTATACTGTATAGTGTGTGCAGCCAAATCAGCTTCAGCTCATAGTGACCATTCTCTGTACTATTATCCCCTGTCCTCATAGTCATCATATACAGCAGAATAAAATCTTGCCTGAACCTTCGCCATCCTCATAATCTTTTATAATGAGGCATTGTTTAATGAAATTTATCTGGGTGCATTTGTGTATGTGTGTGACACACCGGCAGCAAGAAAGAACAGAGAGGCAAAGGAAGACATAAAATGTATTGCTTTATAGTCTTGGTGTAAAAGGCTAGAAAAATAACACTGGAAGGCAAGAAGGCAAAAATTATCTGTTGGCAAGAAAGCACTATAAACTTCGAGTTCCCAAGTCCCTCACAGTCAAAACAACCTCGAGGTTTCTGTGACCTCGCTCTGAAGGCTTTGTGTAATTTTCAGAGACTTAAATGTTGAGCACAGGTCTCCTGTAATAATAAAATATATTCTTTGAATGATTATAATTGAAAAGGCTTCATTTAAAATTTTCAACCTAAATATATATTTTTCAATATACCTAAAAGTTGTTAAATGTATTTGAGCAGTCCTGAGTATACTGAAACACTGCCTGATCTTGCATCAACCCTGCAGGCTCTGTTGTGCTTGGGTGCATTTCTGTGGCTGTGTGTCAGTCCATCTCATGGACAATCTTACTCTTTTTCCATAACTGACTGTCTATTTTACCAAGCCTGATGTCTTTTTTCAACAGAATGGTTTGTCCTGAAAACATATGCAACATATGTGAGATGAAGTCTTGTCATCCTTGTTTCCAAGGAACACTCTGGCTTCCCTTCCTCTAAGATATATGTGCTTGTTCTTTTGACAGTTCACAGATTATTCCATATTCTTAACTAACATCACATTTCAAAAGCATCATTATAATTGATCTTCCTTATTATTGCCCCATTTTCTCATGCATATGAGGTAACTGGAAATACTACAGGTCAGGCACACCTCAGTCTACAGTGTGGCATCCTTGCTCACTAGCAGCGTTAATGTATAGGCAGATAAACTGAGGAGGTTTTCAGTTCATGTATTATTATCAATGATTTATTCTTATCGATATCTTTATGCTTTTGTATTTCATATATTACACAATTTTCTATACTCAATTACAATCTACCAGATAGCATAAAAATGAGCTTTTAAGGATTCAGAAATTATTTTGAAAATTGTAAAAAGAGTATCATGGAACTGTGTATAAATCAATACTCCATTGAGTAAGTCCATGAAATAGCTCTGCTAGAAAACTGTGACAAAAGTGCAAAATCTCTAGGATAGAAACTGTCATTGATGATGTTACATGAGAAAAAAAATTAATTGTACAGTAATTCCATTTAATCAGTCACCTTTTCACTGCTGCTCATTTTTGTTTTACTCTGTTTGGTTTCTGTTGTTTGTGACCTTTTTCTTCATAATAGAAACTCTGAGTTTTTGCTGCTTCACTAACTTTCATTTTAAAACTCAGTCCTACTTAGAAATGATAATACAGACAGAACTTTTACAAACACACATTTAAAGAAAATCATAGTACCCTAAATAATTTGTTTCTCTATCAGAGCAGGCAACAGAGCTACAGATGGTATGTTCAGTGAGCCGAGAACTCCAGGGCTGAGAAGCTATTAATTCTTTCAGCAGCTCTGCAATGAACTTATTTTATGGTCCCAGGAATTGATATGATTCATAGTTGGCTTCATACACTATAAACTTATAAAGTAAGAAAATAAAATGGACCTTTGTGTTTTAAGAATATTTACCGCATGATAAGCACAGGTTACTGTATTATTTATCTGTTGTCATGTAACGAATCACCAGATTTTGTACAGTAAAAACCTGAGGAAGTCAGAACTTGTGTGAGAAGCAAAGTTCCTTGATGAATAAGTAAAAAGAAAATACGCATTTTTCTACTAGATAGAGTGATAAAATAGTGACTGCCCTGAACAAAGGTGGAAAACCTGTGAGACCTGGAAAAACAAGGCAGTCTTTATGAAGTTTGGTTTACTTAGATTTTACTTTCTCCCACATTTTCTGCAGGCTAGCAGCTGATATATGCTTATCAAGATGTTAGGTACCAAAATTCTCACCAATAATACAGGGAAGTGGTTTTCTGTAATTCTTACTGCTTTTAGTGGCCCCATGATCTTCTCAAGGTTTATTTGCTATCTTCATGAAATCTGTAGAGAGCCATTTTAATTATTCTGATTAACTTTCATTTAAAAATATTTATTGTGTGCTTATTTTTTATGTGACACAGTGGAGACAATAGATAAATATGAAAATCTTATTTCAGAAGCTTTATTTAATCTGTATGCTGAGCAAATTATCCAAGAAGGTGGACTCTATGAAGAGGAATGTGACATCAGGATTGGACGGAAACTCCTCAATAGCCTACATTATGCAGATGACACCACCTTGCTTGCTGAAAGCAAGGAGATCTTGAAACACTTGAAGATCAATGAATGCAGCCTTCAGTATGAATTGAATTTCAATATTAAGAAAACAAAGATTCTTACCATTGGACCGATAGGCAACATCATGATGGATGGGGAAGAGATTGAAACTTTCAACAACTTCATCTTACTTGGATTCACAATTAACATCCTTAGTACCAGAAGTCAGTAAATAAGGATATGCATTGAACTGGAAAAATCTGCAGTTAGGGACTTCTCCAAATTATTGGGGAGTAACAATGTCAGTTTGAGGGCTAAGGTGTATCTAATTCAGGCCATAATCTTTCTGATTACTTGCTATGCATCTGAGAGCTGGATAGTGAATAAAGATGACAGAAGAAGAATTGATGCCTTTGAACTGTGGTATTGGAGAAGATGACTGAAAATCCCATGGACTGCCAAAAGGAAAAAAAATACGTTTTGGAGAGGGTGCAGCCAGAGGGCTCTTTGGAGGCAAGAATGATGAGGCTTCACCACATATACTTTGGGCATGTTGCTAGGAGGGGCTGTTCCTTGGAGAGGGATATGATGCTGGGAAGGGTGGAGGGTCAGCAAAGGAGAAGACCCTCAACCAGATAGATTGTTAAGTGACTGCTACAGTGGGTTCTTTTGTGTCAGGAAGTGTGAGAACGGCACAGAATAGAACAGGGTTCAGGTCTTTTGTTCATAGGGTTGCTATAAATTGTACTTGACTCGACAGCACCTAACAACAACAACACTGGAGCAGACTGCAGGAAGGATATTGAGGGGAACAAAGTCTTAATTACTTTGAACAGAAGATGGAAACTTAGAGTAGCCACCATAATATTTCTTTTCCCCAAGAAAACAGTATTTATTGTCAATGATGACATTCAAGCTTTAAAGTGAAAAAACAAATATTTGAAAAAATGTATTTGCCACCATGAACTTGACAACTTCCTAAAACTTAGAGTTTTCTGATAATATTGTCACAACAGTGTTAAGTTTTCTGATATTCCCTTGTCTGAAATGGTATTGCCAAATGTTTTTTTTCCCCCAGTCAGTAAGTTTTCTTTCACCCTGTTGGAAAGTTTTTGATGATTATGTAGATTTAATCTTTAAAAAGTCCCCTTCATCAATTTTATCCTCTTCAGATTGTGCATTTCTGGCAGTATTCATCAGCTTCTTTTTACCATAAACTAGGCCTTCTAAACTTGGACTCAGTATGTCTCTTATTTCACAGTTTTGGGCTTTACTCCTGGTCTCTGATCCACCTTGAGTTGATTTTTGTGTTTGGTGTAAGATGTGGATCCTGTTTCAGCTTTCTGTAGGCGAAAGTCCAGTTTTGCCAGCACCATTTGTTGAAGAAGTTGTCATTTCCTAATTTGATATGTTTTAATTCCTTGCCGAGTATTGGTTGACCAGAGATAGCTGAGTCCATTTCTGGGTTCTTGATTACGTTCCATTGGTCTATGTGCCTGTTATTGTACCAGTACCATGTTGTTTTGTAGTTTTGAGGACAGAGAGTGCTATGCTTTTCATTTCATTTTTGTTTTTCAGAAGTGCTTTGGTGCTTTGCTTATTCGGGATGTCTTTCCTCTCTAAATCAATGCAACAATTTTCCATTTGATCTCCTTGAAAAATGAATTTGGTATTGGGGTTCCATTGAACATGTAGATTGTTTTTGGTAGGATTGTCATTTTCACAATATTGAATCTTCATATCCATGAACAAGCAACATTTTTTTCCATTTATTTAGGTATTTTTATGTTCAGTGGTTTTCTTTGTACAAGTCTTTCGTGTCTGTCTCTAGTTAGGTTCATTCCCAAGTATCTCAATTTGTGTTTGGCTATGGTAAATGGCATTGCTTTCTTGGTTTTCTTTTCTGAGTTCTCTTTGTTACTGTAAAGGAATCCACCTGATTTTTGGATATTTATATTGCACCCTGCCACCTTAATAAATTAGTCCACTAGCCTTAACAGTTTTGCTGTTGTTGAGTCCTTGGGGTTTTCTGTGTACTATCTGATCATCTGCCACAATAAATTTTTAAGAGACCCTGACTGTATTAGCAAATAAATGGAAATTGCATTGAAAAACTATGAAGCAGTTTTCACAGCTCAACTGACATTGATAAATGCTATTTCAAGATTTTAAGTCTAAAATGATATTCTCGTTGAAAGACCAACTTTAAGCAAAAGTTTTATGACTGGTTGAAGAAGATGCTTGGAAAAGATTCAGACAATGAAAACTCAGGAGATGTATTCATGTTGCCCAGCCCCTAAAGAAGTTGAAGTTCTGACTAAAGAATTTAGTAGGTAAATGAAGAGTCCTCTTAACATATTTATTCAAGGTTTAAAACTGCAATGGCACACTTGTGTCATATCATACCTTGGCCACTGTGTGATAACCTAAAGCATCAGTCTCAGATTTAGAGGCTTTGGCTACTAATTCTTCACAGCTTTTGTTTTAGTGTCTAGTTCTTTCACTTGTCCTCCATAAATTCTCTTTTAGTCATGCCTTGACCGTTGTCAGAATAGGTCCAATATTGTTCTAGGATTTTGGATCATTATCTTTTCAGTGTTTGTTTGATACCTTCATGAAATCTATAGAGTCATTCCAGTTCTTAGAAAGCAATGATTCTCACCACTGAGCCAATTGGCAGCACCAAGATAAATTGTGAAGAGATTGAGCTTGCTAACAATTTCATCTTCTCAGTTACACAATCAACACTCTTGGCACTAGCAGTCAGGAAATCAAAAGATGAGTTGCTGTGGGAGCGTCTGTTGTCAAGGGCATCTCCAGAGTGCTGAAGAAAAATGGTGAGAGTCTCTAGAGACTAAGATGTGCCTGGTCCAGGCTGTGGTTTTTGCAATTACTTGTTGTACATCAGAGATTTGGAGAGTGACTACAGAAGAAGGATCCATGCTTTTGAGTTGTGGTGCTGTAGAAGAGTATTAAACATATATTTTATATATCGTGAACATCATAGACTTCCAAGAGAATAAACAGGTCTGTTCTGGAAAAAGTGAAATCAAGTTACCCTTTGGAGGCAAGGGTTTTGAAGCTCTGTCTGACATACTTTGGGCATGTGACCAGAAGGGACCTGGCCTTGGAGAAGGACATCATGCTTAGAATGGTGAAGGAACAGTGCAGGTGAGGAAGACCCTGGGTGAGATTCATTTATAAGGTAACTGTGGTATAGTGGTAGGTGTGCTGAAGACAGGTTGGTTCAGGATAGTGCTGAGCTATTTTGCATAGGGTTGCTATAAGTCTCAATTGATTCAACAGTACATAGTAACAGCAACATGGTAGTCACATTCAGTTTTTTTTTTCAGTATAATAAACTTTATAATCAAAGTTGCGCCTCTAAAAGGGCGTGATGTTAAGTGTGTGGGCATGGTGTTGGCCGTCTATACATTAGAAAAGAGAATGTAGATTGGAATTGAAGTTAAGTTCCTGATGTAGTTGGCCCTTCCCTGAGAGCTGGTGACAGATGCCAGTGTTAAATTGGCAGCTTGTTGAACCGTGATTAATTTGAACCTTTATATCAGAATACCCATTAAATGTGTTCTCAAAGGAAGCTCATTATTTGTGGCCTAAAATGTCACATCAAATCACACAGTTTTCTGTTCAGTGTGCTCTCTAATTACAATGAGTAATTGGGACACTGTTGTTTAATTGAAGGAGTGGTACTCTTTGAACTTTTAGCACTTCAGGGTCAGCATACACTCACATAAAATCCCAAAGGTAGATGAGGCTCAGGCTGTTTCCTGGAGAAACAAGATGTCAAATGCCTCCCAGGTGTCTATGAACATGAATCACTTGTGATCTTACTCAAGTTCAAGTTCTGATTATATAAATTAGAAATTAGAAGAGCATTTTCATCACCAAAATGACTTATAATCATGGTTCTAATACATACACCACAAATTTTTTTAATTTAGGTTGTTTATTTTTCATTTCAATGAACATCTACAGAGATTTTTGGGGAAAAATGAAGATAATGTTAAAAAACATGATTATGGTCTCCCATCACTATAAAGCCATAAAACAAGAGGAGACTAGATTTATTCTGTTCAGCAAATAGAAAATAAAAAAAAAACTCTTCAAGAATACTTATAGAATTATAAGGAAATAATTAAACTGAAGGAAGAAAAAAACCCTCAAAAATATTTTATATCACTGTCATTTATTTCCAGCTTCTCTAAATTCTTTAAGAAAGAATTTGAAATCTGACAACTGGAAACCAAGAAGCAGACATATCTAACTCCAGTATTCTCTAACTCTAATGATATTGTTGTGGTGGTGGTTATGTGCCATCAAGCCACCTGCGACTCATAGCGACCCTCTATATAATAGCCCTAAACCCTGCTCTATGTTGCGCCAATGTTATTGTCTCTGACACACCTACCCCCATTATCTTAGTCACCGAATCAACACATCTCATCAAGGGTTTTTCTCTTTTGTGCTGTCCCTCCACCCTCCCAAGCATGATGTCCCTCTCGAAGGGCTGGTCCCTCCTTTCAACATGTTAAAAGGATGTCAGACGAACCCTAGAATCCTTGACTCCAACGAGCAGCCTGTTCTCACCCTCTCTAGGGCGAATCTGTTTCTTCTCCTAGCAGTTGATGGTATATTCAATATTCTTCTTCAGCACCACAGCTCAAAGGCATCAGTTCTTCTTCTGTCATCCCTAGTCATTGTCCAGCTTTCTGATGCATAGCAAGCAATTGCAAAGACTGTGGCCTGGATCAGGAACACCTTAGTCTCCAGACTGACATCATTACTCTTCAGTACTTTGGAGAGGTTTCTGACAGCAGACTTTCACCAATGCAGTTTGTCTTTTAATTATACTAGCTGCTGGTACCAATAGTGTTGACTGTGGAGTCAAGCAAACTAAAGCTGTTAACAGTCTCAATCTCTACCCCATCTATCATAATGTGGCCAATCAGCCCAGTGGTGATAATTTTTTGTTTTTATGTTGAGCTATAGTTCTCTGTTTTAAAACAAGAACCACATACCACTAGCTGGTTAAAGTAAAGCTCTGCTGTCCCTAGTGCACAGTTTCCCACTCCAGCCCTATCCTCTGATTTTGAACTTATTCCTAGAATTGACTCTGAAAAACTCTTTACAACAATAAAGTAACTGTTGGTCTCTTGACTTGACTGTCAGATACTATAAATCCATTTGTGGGAAGGGGACACAAAAGGCTGTCAAGGAGTGGTAGAGGTAGTAGAAGGTTGTTTATAGAATATATTTGTTATCACTTATTGTAATAAGTCATTTGAATACTTATTGCAATACAGTTCAAAGATCAACAATTTCTATTTCTCTTAAAACTTAAAATAGTAAGAATCCTTTGTGTAATATATGCCACTGTAATACAATCTTGGAAATGGTTTTCAAAGTTCGTTAGGGTTACAAAAGTTCTACTTGATCAACCCATGTACACAAATGTGCTCTCATCTGTTCATTCTCTCTTGGTATTGGTGTTAGCTGTACTAAAGGAGATCAGTTTTCTTCTCAGTACCTTATCTAAATAACTATGGTTCCCCAGTGCTTTATCTATAGAATAATTTCAGGTAGTTCATGGATTGATGTCTGGTTATATGTATTCTTTATTTGACAGTAATATACTTTGTTACTTATATCAGTAGCAACATTAATATAATTGTATTTATATCAAGAAAATGCAATAAAAGTTGAAGCTGACTTCAATGTTGTTTTTATTATTATT